>NW_020455976.1:1744660-1747847 GCF_003342845.1 Nothoprocta perdicaria
ATCCCCCCGGGATCCCCCCGTCCCATTGCCGTCGCACTGCCCATCCCGCAGGCAGTTCGTGGAGGAGGCGGCCGTGGACTTCGCGCGCCGCCACCCCGACGTGGTGCTCTACGTGAGCCCGCGGCGCTGCCCGGCGCCGCTGCTCATCGCCGAGTACCGTGAGTGCCCCCGGGGACAGAGCCGGGGCGGGGGCGCCCCGCCGTGGGGCAGGGGCGGGCGCGAGGCCCCCACAGTTCCCCCCCAGTCCCCACGGCTCTGCCGTCCCCCTTCCAGGCATGGACGGGTGTGAACGTGCCCCAGTTTGCACCGAGTATCGGGGCTGGTGGCTGTGGAAGGTGTCGCGTGAGCGCGGGGCTGGTTACGGGGAACAGCCGAGTAACGTCCGGGAAGGAGACGGCGGGAAGGGCACGTGTGATGTTGAGAGGAGCCTTTCCCGTCACTGGTGTTGAGCGAGGCCAGCGGGTAACGTGGGGCCTGTTCTCAGAGAGTAACGGGCAGCTACATCTGTCTCTTATGGCAAATATTCAGCAAAATAAGTTCTAAAATAAGATCTATTAGGGCAAGMCTACGGGTTAAACAGACCGTATTGACCAGCGTGACACTGTTTCATGCTCTTCGGAGGCGGAGGCAGCGCAGGGGCTGCTTCTAGTCAGCGATTCAGACACTTCCCACACCCTCRTGTGTCTGCAGGACAGCCTTGCTGTGACCACGTCTAATTATCACCACAAGGGATGCAAGATGCATATGCATAAAGAAGTAATCTGCAGAGTTTATCATCAAATTGCAAAAACTCTGCAGACGTAGATTTGCAGTATGCAGTTTGATTCGATRGAGCTACAGTCCTGAAGTTTGAGCRTATCAAACTAAAGGTGCACAGGGCTCCGGCCTCACTGAGAGTTGCCCAAGATTTACACATTTTTACCTACAGAATTTCACTTCAGGGGGTATTTACACAGAGCGGGGATTAGTTATTTCTCTCCTGTRACACAAATGTTTTTTTCCCACCCTGCTTTGTTGCCTCCTGCCCCGCTGGGCGCCGCAGTGAACGGCGCCGTGCACGAGGAGCTCGTGAGCAGCCGCAGCTGCGAGGAGATCGCGGGCCTGGCCGCCCGCCTCGCCGCCCGCTCGGGCCTCGACATCGTGCGCATCCGCAAGCCCTTCCACACGGCCAGCCCCAGCGTGCAGGGACAGTGGCACCCCTTCACCAACAAGCGGCCCGGCCTCGCCGCCCGCCCCAATAAATAGACACGGGCAGCACGGCGCCTCCTCGCACAGACGCCTCTTTATTGCACGGGGCCGGGGGGCTCCTGCTGCTGAGGAGCCAGGGAGCAGCACGGGCAGGGGGACACGGGGGTGTCCCGAGTCATCCGGCCTCTCCCTGGCCCTGGCAGCGGGGCTGGGCGGGTTGGGCACAGTGGCTCCCCTGGGAAGGGCCCCGGGAGCCTCCCCGGGAGGAGCCAGCCCCTTTCCAAGGCTCTTGGGGACACAGGGCGACTGTSCCTGGCAGCGCAGCGCACCCGGGCTGGGCTAAGGCGGTGCTCGCTGCCTCCAARTCCTCCCAGCCTGGGCAGGAGCGGGATGGTGCTGGGGACACCGTGGGCTCCGGCCCCTCTCCGCACGGCCACCCTGCAGCTGGAGGTGCTCCCCACCGCTGTCACCGCTCGGGTGACGGTGACAGTCCCGGCCGGTGTCCCTGCGGCAGTGGCTGTGACAGTCCCAGTGGCTGACAGWTATAGKCCCGGCTGTTGTCACTGCTGCGGTGACTGTGACAGTCCCAGTGGCTGACAGATACACTCCTGGCCGGTGTCACCGCTCGGGTGACGGTGACAGTSCTGGTCGCTGACGGTGGCAGTTGTGGTCGCTCCCCTGCGGCCGGCACCATCCTGCAGGGATGGGCAGAGGTGKCACAGGAGGCGCCCGGCGGCGCTCGCGCTGCGCAGTGGGGCCTGCCCCCCATCTCACCTGCGCCCACGGCGCCCTCCTCGTCGCGGCGCTGCCGCCTCCCCGCGCACGGGGACACGGACACCTCCTCCGGACCCGGCTGATCCGTCCTCTCCGGGCRAGGAAACCCTGGAGGGGGAGACGGGAGTCAGCGGGCGCACAGCTCCCTCCCTCCCGCCGGCCACCGGTGCTGGTGGCTCCGGCCTGTCCCCTGTCCCCGCCACTCACCCGCCTCTCGGCATCCACRCGGCTCCGGCGCTCCCGGGACGCCCGCAGGGACGGGTCTGCGCTGGCGGGACGGGACAGGACAGGACGGGGTCTCTCACCTGGACACGCACACGGACAGAAACCCTCCCGCCCTCCCGCCGTCAGCCGGGCTCTGGCTCCTGCCTCCAGCTCCTGGGCGCCATCCGTGGGGTTTTATACATAAATAGAGCTCCCAAATTTAAATAAGATTCTTCTTCGTCTTTGTTTTTTTTTTTTTTTGCTTTTCGATTCTTTTGTACAGCGAGTCTCCAAAGTGAGTTGAAAAGCCAAAGGAGGCCGCCGAGTCCGGCCCAGCGCCTCTCTTCGGGAGGTAGTTGTGCCTGAGTCTGTAACACTGCTGGCAAAGGGGGGCACGGGGGTATCCCGAGTCATCCGGCCTCTCCCCGGCACTGGGAGCAGGGCGAGGGGCTGGGGGGCGCCCGGGCCGCCCCCGCGCCCCTACACGGAGCTCTCGTCCAGCTTGTCCACGAGCTGCGTGTGCTTGCTGCGCTTCTCCAGCATCCTGCTGAGCTCCTCGGCGAAGGAGGCGCTGCCGAGCGGCGAGGCGAGCGGCTCCTCGTGCTGCTGCAGCAACATGTAGCTGTTGCCGTTCATCTTGCGCAGCACGTTGGGCAGGGCGCCCACGCCGTTGGTCAGCTCCGAGGGCAGCGGCGGCGCCGGCGGCGGCACCGCGGCCGGCGGCTCCTTGCCCGGCGAGCCCGCGGCCGTGGGCGCCTCGCCGGGGATGATCTGCAGGCAGCCGTCGCCGTAGGCCAGCGCGGCCTCGTCCCCGTCCTCGCCGCGGCCCTTGCGCAGGCAGTTGGCCGAGACCGTCTGCAGCTCCACGCCGGCGGCGCGCGGCTCGCCCAGCACGTACTTGCCCCTGCGCCGCTGCCCGCGGGACACGTGGAGCAGCACGGCGCTCAGCGCCACGCACAGCCCCACGAGCGCCGCGATGGCCGACACGTAGGCCACGCTGGCGTCGCCGGCGGCCCGCGCG
>NW_020455976.1:1748031-1749359 GCF_003342845.1 Nothoprocta perdicaria
CGCCGCTGCGCGCCCGGCGCCTCGGAGCCGTTGAGCAGCCACACGGCGCGCGCCAGGTTGGAGCGCTGCTCGCAGGGCAGCAGCACGTCGTCGCCGCGCAGCACCGTGCGGTTCCGCGGCGGCGGCAGCGCTGCGGGAGGGAGGGCGGCGCCGTTGGAGCACGGAGCCCCACGGTCCAGCCCCACAGCCCGGCCCCACGCGCGGCCCCACAACTCACCGCGCGCGGTGCCGCTCCGGCAGCCCTCGTTGCCCTGCTGCACATCCTGCACCAGCGCCGCGCTGCTGCTGCCGCTATGGGGTGACACGAGCCTCAGCGGCCGCCCCGTGCGCCCCACACGCCGCCCCGGTGCCCCCGTCCCTACCTGTGCCCCACGGCGCGGCAGGCCTGGCCGTCCCAGGCGCAGTAGGGGTCGCGTGCCAGGACGCAGTCGTAGCACGAGCTGTAGCGGGCGCACGAGGCCAGGGGCAGCTGCAGGATCCCGCTGGCCGCCCCCACGTAGAGGCTCCACTGGGGAAACGGGGGGAACAGCTGGCTCGGGACATCGCTCTCCGCCCCGGCGTGCCCCAAGGAGGGGACCCCAACGTGTCACCGCTGCGCAGGGCAGCGTCACCCCCCCAGCCGTGGCCTCGGGGCTACCTGCGTGCGCGAGATCACCAGGCTCTCCACGGGCTGYGGCTCCGGGAACACCTGGAGCTCCTCGATGATGTGCACGCCTGCATCCAGCACCACGGCCTTRTGGATCCAGCCGTCGGCTGCGGAGCGGAGCGCGGCGGGGTGAGCAGGGCGCGTGGCCGGCCGCCCCGCCGGCGCCCCGCGCGCGCCCGCGCTCACCCGTCCCCATGAAGAGCACGTCGTAGGGGCGCCCGTCGAGCGCCCGCACCCTGTCCACCGCCAGGCGGCTGTAGGCCACGTTCCTCTTGAGCAGCAGCGGCCCCGCGCCCGCCGGCTTCACCTCGTCGAAGAGCAGCGGGTGCAGCTTCACAAAGTCCAGCACGCTGTTGGGCAGGTCCTGCGAGGAGTTGTAGCCCTTCCTGCGGGCACCGTCCGTGATGCACTGCCCGGCGCGGGGGGAGACGCTGCGTGAGGGCGGCGCGCGGGGCTGCCGGGCGCCCCGGCGCTCCCCGCCGCGCGCCRGGCACTCACGGAGCCGGGCCGCGGCTCGGGCACGCTGCCCTCGTAGCGGGACCACTTGCGCGCCGACTCCTGGTACTCCATGTAGGGCCCCTCGAAGGCTCGCTGCACCTCGGAGATGCGGTAGCGGCACACGGCCGACGCCTCCATGCCCCTCCTGGGGGGCAGAGCACGCCGTGGGGCACGTGGGCGGCGC
>NW_020455976.1:1749615-1761039 GCF_003342845.1 Nothoprocta perdicaria
GCCGCCGTCCAGGCTGCAGACGCTGCGCAGCACCTCGTAGTAGGGGATGTGGCAGACCAGGCGCGCTTTCAGGAACGACGTCCACTTGCGCTGCAGGATCTTCTTCCCGCCCAGGTCGCTCTGCAAGCGCCAGGAGGGGACGCTGGCCTGTGGCCGAGCTGCTCCCCCGTCCCCTTCCCGCCCTACAGCAGCTGAGGCGAGAGCTGGAGGCCGGGTTTAACCGGAGCAGGAGGGATGTAACGAGCCATGCTGCGGTTTCCCCGCTYGGCCTCTGCCTCAGTGTCCCCTGAGGTGCCAACACGGAGCGCCCGGCGCGTCGCTCTGTCGCTACCTTGCACACCCGGGCCACCCGGGCCACGCGGGCCGCCTGGCTCTGGTCGAAGAAGGACGTGGTCTCCTCGCCGGCCCGCTCCGTGAAGAAATAGTAGATCTTGTCRTCGTCCCCCACGGGGCTGTCCTGGCTCTCGCGGACCAGCACCGAGGCCACGAACTCGGCGTCTGCGGGAGCCGAGACGGGGCTTGGAGACRTGCCCTGGGATCCGTGCCCAGGTCCCTCCCAAGGTGCCAGGCCGTGTCCTACCCCCCAGGCTGGGCCCGCGATAGGGATGGGCATGGGGACGGGGATGGGGATGGCTCACCCACCGTTCAACCAGTGCAGCGGGGACTCCTCGGTCTTCAGCGGCCGCTGGTGCAGGTTCCTCCTGATGTCGGGGAGGCTCCGAAACTCGTAGCGCGTGGCCGTGTACAGGCCGCCGTCTGGCCGGGCAGAGCCGTGAGCTGCGGCTGGGCGAACGCAGCGGCGCCCGCCCGCCCCGGGAGCAGCAGCGGGAAAGAGCAGGACCGGGTCCCGATGGGAACGGGGAYGGGGACGGGGACAGGGTCGGCTGCACCCCAGGTGTCACCAGCGGCCCCGGGCGCTGCTTACCCACGATGAGGCCGGTGTAGCCGCGGGCAGGGTCGTACGGACACTTCTCCTTGCCTTCCTCAAAGCGGGATGGCAAYGTGAACCTGTCGGCGTCCTGCGGGGACAGGGGACCGCGTGAGCCACAGGGGCTGGCTCGGCCAGCAGGGGAACAGGGAGCCAGGAGAGGCAGGGCTGTCCAGGAGGTGGCAGGTTAGCGGGTTGGGTTCCACGGCCGCCCCGAGCGCCGGTGAGCTGGCCAGCCCTGTGCCCCGTCACCTGCCCTGCTCGGGAGGGACGCGGGCCACAGGCGGCTGAGTCACCGCAGCTGCCACATGGGAGTTAAAGTCCCACAGGTGACGGCACACGGCGTCCCTGCCACCCAGCTCGCACAGGAAATTCCAAGGGAGGGCCCAGGCAATTCCAGGGGAGGGCCCAGGCAATTCCAGGGGAGGGCCGGCCACGCCGGGCTCCGTGCACCACGTCCCAGCACGGCCCCGCGCCCGCCCGCCGCCTCCGCGGTCAGAGTCCGCGCCGCGCTCCCAGGGCCGCCCGCGCGTCCCTCTGCGTCACGGTGGCGGCTCCCGGCGCCGCCGCCCCAGCCCGGCCTCACCGCGGTCACCGCTCGCGCCCTCCGCGCTGGAAACGGCGCCGGGGCCGCGGGCTGGGGCGCGAGGGGCTCGGGCACTCACGATGGCGGCGCAGAGCGGGTGGAAGGCGAAGGTGCCGCACGCGTACAGGTGCGTGCCGTTGAGCCGCTGCACGAGGCGCACGTGGTTGAAGCACTCGGTCTGCGGGGCGCGAGGGCGAGCGTGAGCGCCGGGCGCCGCCRGCACCACCAGCCCCTCCTCGGCCCCGCGCCCCACCTTGTTGTTCCTGCCCTTCTGCAGGCAGTCCAGCCGCTTCTCCGGGGGCGCTTCCCAGTGGATCTGCAAGGGGAACAGCGGTGAGACCTGACCAAGGGCCAGGCTGCAAGTCCAGGCCAACGGAAAGGCTTAATGACCCCAAAGCATCAGCCCTGCCCTGGCTTCACCAACCCTTTCCCTGGATTGCAACCAGCTTCCCAACCCATCACGACCCACAGAGCATCACGGAGCCCCGGCTGCGGGAATGCCGGGCCGGAGGCCTCGATGCTCCCGCATCCCCCAGCATTGGGGTCGGTGGGACAGCTCGGCCCCGGGGGACGGTGCCGGGGAGGGCAGCGCGCTCACCGTGCGGTGCGAGCCGTCCGCCACGTCGCGGGCGTTGAGGGCGAAGACGGCGCCGCGGGCGCCCACGTAGAGGACGCCGCGCTCCTCCTCCAGCAGCAGCGTGCTGTAGTTGAGGCTGCGGGTGCTGAAGCGCCGCGCGCCGGAGAGCTCTGCGTGCGAACGGGAGAGCAGGGATCAGCACGGGCGGCACGGGACGGGGCAGGAGGGTGCCCTGCAAAGCTGGGCGCAAAACCCCACAGGGAGCTCCTGGGAAAAGCCCAGCAGCGGTGGCAGGAACCGGGAGCCAGGGCTGGCTCCRAGCCTTGGCTGGCCCCGCAACGGCACCGCGGGCCCACGAACGGAGAGCTCTCCGGGGGGGAACGGAGAGCTTTCCAGGGGGGAAAGCTTCAAARCGTCCTTCCCCGCCAAGCCGCCAGCAGCAGCCCCAGTCTCCTTCCTGTTTTCTCTCCAAACACATCTGTTCTCCCCCGCAAACCTCCACGGAAAGCCCTCGCTGGGGCTTGGCAAACACTTTGTGCTCTGAGGGCTGCGCAAGGGAGAAGCAGCAGCAGCGTGGTGCAAAACTGAACCTGCTCTCCTGTAAAACACCCAAAGCCTGGACTTCTTCTCGTTCCCATGAGAAATAAGAGGTTTCATTGAGCATCTTTCGCTGGGGTCCAGCTCTGAGCCAGGTCCCTGCCTGAACCAGGAAGACCAACAACCGCTGGCGGGGCGCTGCGTGCCAGGCGCTATGGGTGCTCCCATCGCACCTGCAGCAAAGACAGGTTTGGCAGGAGGTGACAGGCCCCAGCTGCTCTGGGGCTCACGGTGGGAARTGCACCCAGTTAACTGAAGCCGCTCGGGAGCCGTGAGTGTCCACGTCAGCAACCGGCTGGAGGAAGCAAAAGCAGCTGCAGGGACCCTGTGGGCAGAGCGAGGTCTCGACGAGCCCAGCGGGAAGGATGCAAAAACCTGAACTAAAACTGCGGGGAGACGGGGCGGCGTGTTGCAGAGGACCTGAGAGCTCTGCAGAGCGGCCCCCGCACGCACCTCGTCCCCTGCAGACGTGGGGTCCTCCGCCCCGCTGKGCTCCTTGCCCAGCAAAGGAAAACAGCGAAACGCAGCAGCAACCAACGCTCTGCCTTGCCCCAGGGGCTGCCCGGACCTGCCGTCGCGCTTGCACCTTCTCTCAGAGCCAAAGTCACCCCAAATTTCCCCCTCGGAGCACACGAGCCTCCCGGCAGACCTCCTCCCTGCTATGGGGCAGCACGGGGGGGACAGCGAGGGGCTGGGACCCCCAGCTCTGCCCAGGGAGGCCGGGCTGCTGGGCTGGGCGAGGCCACCCGAGGCCTAACCACGCTGTAGGACTTGCTGCTGCAGGAGATGCTGGGGACCAGGAACCCAAACAAAGACCAAGATCCCAGGAGAAACCTCACTGAGGACTATTAAGGCCATGACGGAYGGATGCCTAGGTCAGGAATCCTTAGGGAGCTGGGGGCTCCTCCAAGAGTCCTTGGAGATGTGCTGGGGGCAACCAAGGAGCCCCCCGTGCAAGCCCTTGTCCTCGGGCTCTTGCTCATCCTCACTGCTGGAGACACCCCCATGGGGCTCAGGGCACATTGACTCCGGGCCCCCAAAACGGGGCAGCCTGATGGGCTCCGGTGCCTGGAGCGCGAGGCACTGGGTGCTGCCTCCCCACGCACCCAGGACCTTGCAGGAGATCCTGAAAGAGATCCTGAAAGCCTTCGAGGATGGGGATGCCACCACCTGCCCATGCCAGCCCCCGCGGGGATAAAGGCGGACGCGGGCTCTTACCCTCAAAGGTGACCGTGGTCCTGGGGGTGACGTCCAGATCGGTGGCCGCGCGCCGGGACGGGCGGCCCACGGCCGCGGCAGCCAGGAGGGCGGCCAGGAGCGGGGCCCAGCGCCGGCGCATCCTGACGGGGCCGGGGCCGGTGCCGGTGGCCGCGGGATGGGCTGCTTCCCGGCGCCGCCGCCGCGCGCTCCTGCAAGGCACAGCGCCCGTCAGAGCCCCGCGGCACCTGCAGAGCGGGTGACAGGAATAGGAATAACACCCGGGCCAGCAAGGGGGGAACGGGCTCCGGGGTCTGCTCCGTCCCTTGCTCTGGCCATTGCTTTGGCTCATCCTGCCCGAAGGATGCGCACTATTGGGAACAACGGAGCCCCGAAACACGGCGCGGTCGGGGRAGAGGAAAGGAGCTGCTCTGCCCAGGCTGCCCAAGCCTTTTCCATTGCATCTTGCCCAGAAAGGACGGGAAGGAAGGAGAGCTCGAGTGTGCCGGGGTGAGCAGTGCCGGGAGCCGGCTCGGGAATCCCGCCGCCCCTCCRTGCCGGCCACGGGAAGGGCAGGCAGCTCCTGGGAGCCAAGGGCTCCTTCCCGAAAGTGCCCAAGCTCCTTTCCCCCAAGCCAACATCAGGAGTCCCATGAGGATGCAGCCCCAGGGGCCGGAGCCCAGGAGGAAAAGCAGGCGGCAGAGGGCAAAGGAAAACTGCTACCGGAGCCACTCGGCACCTTCACYAGGCCCCCTTCAGACCGCGTGCCCCCCACAGCGTTTTCCCACTCCATTCCAGTTCCTCCTTCACCAGAGCGGCCTGGAAGTTCAGCATCTCCCTTGGCTCTGGTTCCAGGCAGAAAGAAACCCCAGCCAAAACCTCCTYGCAGCCTCCGATCCCGCTCTGCTCCGGCACGAGCTCCGGCTTCAGCGGGAACCATGAAACCCCCGGACCCGGAGCCCCAGGGCAACGCAGCTGCCCTGAGCGGGCRCCTATCGCTGCTCCCCATCATCCCACACCCAAAATGACTGTTTTTAGCAGCACAGCAGTGCCCCGAGCGAGCCGCAGGGTCAGGAAAACAGGCCCTGGATTTGGCTGCTGCCCGCGAGGSAGACGCAGCCCCGGTGCTAAGTCCGACCCGCGCGAGCACCGCGCCAGCCAGCGCGGGGAGAAACACAGAACTAAACCAGAAGAGAGGCTGGTGCGGGTTGAAGAGGGGCTGCGGAGCCTCCCGCTGCGCCCGGAGCGGCCCCGCCGGGTACCGGGCTTCCCTCCCTGCCCCACAGGCTCCCTGTGCCCCACATCAGCTGCAACTTTRTCCCACAGAACAACTAATCACCCGAGCACAAGAGCGGGTTAATGTTTCACTCCAGGAGAGCGGCTGCTCCCACACGGTGGTTTGTTTTTCCTCCTCCTTTCCTGGTTTTAACCCTGGCAGGCAGAGYGGGAGCAGGGCTGCTGCTTTCCCAGCTGGAGCAGCGGGTCCCTGCGCTCCCACGGGGCTGCTCCTCATCCGGACACGGCAGCGGGTACCTGGCTGCACCGGCTGCCGTTTCCGTCCCGGCACAGCGGGCACCGGAGACGGGGAAGCACCGGCACCGGCAYGGCGGGGGTTAACGCAGCCTGCCCGGCACCAGGTGCTGCAGCGATGCTCCAATTGCTCCGGGAGCCTTCACCTTTCCTCCCAGCACAGAGATAAGAGGGGAAAAAAAAATAATAAGCGAAACGAAGCTTGATTAGTGCTCGGCGAGGAGCTGGCAGCAGTTCATGGCTCGCGGGGCCGTAAACCTGCGTGCAGACTTGGAGCCGTTCCCTGGGGCCAGCCCCGCTCCGTGCAGGCTCTTCCTGCAAATCCAGTGGGGAAAGCAGGGCTTGGGATGGGGCTTCGTGCTCCCAGCACCGCTGCTTTCCCAATGCTGTTTTGGGAAGCGGCTTTTGCTTTGGGATTGTAGGGGAAGGCAGGAGAGAGCGAGATGCTCCCTGTTCTGGGTTGTACTGAGCATCCGTCCTGGCTCATCCCCATCCRCAGCACTTCCAAAACAAAAACAAATCCAGGGCGCCACAGGAATGCCACACGAGGGCTCCCGAGCAGAGTCTGTGCTGGGAACAGCCGGGAAAACCAGAACCCAGAGGAACTGCTGAGCCAGGACMCCCCTGCCCGCAGCGATCCCATAGCCGAGCTTTCCCACCCGGAGCCCCGGCAAAGGCTGCCCCGGCCTCCGGGGGCTTCTGCCCCCACTTCACTCACTGTGAATCATCCTCCCCTCCTGCTTTTATGACTCCCATGGGAAACGCAGCCCTCAGCAGGGTTGGAGGTGATGTTTTCCCTGCTCTGCAGCTAAGGATTTCCTCCGGGCTGCCCTTGGGATCGCACACAGGCAGCAGGTCCTCCGCAAACGGCTTCTTCTCAGCGCAACCATGGTGGGAAAGAAAATAAAAACTAAAGAACAAGAGAAGAAGAGACAGCCCAGGGTGCCCAAAGCGTGTGCTCCGGGGCAGGGAAGACGCCCAGGTGCCTTTGGGGAATCAAGAGTCCCCAGCCGTCTGTGAAACACCCAGCAAGGGCCTGGGAAAGCCGCGTTTCCCTCGGCTCCGGCTGCATTTCAACCGCCCCGCTGCAGGTGTGGGGAAGACGAGCAGGAAACCAAGAGCCCCATCTGCACCTGGGCTTCAATCCCCCCCTCCGTGGAGCAGCAGACCCAGGCTGGAAAACGCCTGGGAAAGCCAGGGAGATGCTGCACGGTGCCCAAAGAGAGGCCAATGGGCAACTGTAATCCAGGCGCTTCCCAACTTCCACGATTTCTTTGCTCTGGAACCCAAGGTGGAGATGTGAAGCACCCTGGCCTGAGCAAAACCAGGGTGCAGTGGGGACAYGGGCACGGAGAGCCCAGGACAGGCCGCCCTTCCCGGCCCCAGGAATGATCGTGCTGTGAGCTTGGCCAGGAATTCGGCACCGGGCTGGCTCCGCCGCGCTTCACCGGATGGAGGTTGCTCAACAAGCCGGGACTCTGCCAACAAGGGCAAGAAAAACACCAACTCGCCAGCACCCCTCCGGGAAACGGGGGCTTGGGACCCGTCCGGGCGACGGYGAAAGCGGCGGGAAGGGCTGCGGGAAAACGGGGCGACCTCCCGTCCAGCAGCTTCTACAGAAGAGCAGGAAAGCAGCGGGGCACCGGGGCGCTTCAGCCGCGCTGCACGGAGCCCTYGGCGATGCGGATGCTCCCGCTTCGCCCGGGTTTAGGGCACGGCAGCGGGGGGCACAGAGGGGAGGGCTCCGAAAGGGCCCCCGGACGAGGGTCCCTGCCGCCGGGCTCCGGGTCTGGCTCCGTCCCCGCGGGCGCAGCCAAGAGGCCCCGGGTGAATTGTGCCGTGTGTCTGCAGCAAAATAAGGCAGGGAAAGCGCCCCCGAGGCCACGGGGCCTGGAGGAGGGAAGTAGGGAAGTTTGCTTGTGAAGCGCCCCAGGGAAACACGGGGCTTTTGTGGCTCCCTGTGCAGGACGGCTCCGTGTGCCAAGGGGATCCCTGGGATGGAGGGGAGGAGACGGCGGCGGCAGGTGAAGGGAAAACGCTGCAAACCCCCCGGGCGCCCCTCGGCACCACCCCCCCCCAGCCTTTCCCAGGGAAATCCCATGGGAAGCCRGTCGGGAAGCGGGATGCGCTCAGCCTGCCCGGCAGGAACGGCCGGGAGCGCGGCAGGGAAGGGGCGCCCGGGGCGGAAAAGCCGGCGGGTTTGGGAGGCTGAGCCGGCGGCACCGGGCAGGCCTGGGAACGGGCTCGGCGCTCCCCGGCGCGGCCCCATCCGGCTGCCGGCAGCGCCGGGACCCTGCGGACCTCACGCCGGGAAGAGGCCAGGGGAGRAGGAGGAGGCACCAAGACACAGAGGGAGCGAAGTGACGGGTGGGAGTTTGGGATGCGGGTCTTTTTGGGATGCAGCTCCCGCAGAGCCAGGCGTCTCACACCCTGACACACATGGGCTGCTCCGCGAGCCAGAAAAACAAACAAAAACCCAATTTCCTACAGATCTGCACCTCTGCTCCCCCTGAGCCCTCACATCTCCACCCCTGGCATCCTGCAGCACCCCCGGCTTCCGCCAAAGGGCAGGAACGGGAGCATCCTTGCTGCTCCCCAGCTCCAGAGAACCACTCGCCAGCAGGCTTTGGAGCCCACATCCAGCTTTCGGATTTCCCAGGCAATCCTAAGGATTCCAGGCTAAATCACGGCACTCTGACCTCCCCGGGCAGGGCCAGGGCTGCTCATGTGCAACCGTGGGAAGCGCCTGCGGCTTCCGGGATGTGCAGCATCCCGCTGGATGGATGGAKACACGCGGGAAGGGGAGGGCGCTTCCCGGCGAGGGGCGCGCGCCGGCTGCGGAGGGCTCGGGATGCGCTCGGCAGCGCAGCCTTAAAAGGATGTGCGATGGCAGGGCGCTCTGCAGGCAGCAGCCGCGGAGAAGAATTTGGGAATTCAACTCCCGGGAGCAGTTAAAAAGCCAAAAAAAAAAAAAAAAAAAGGAAAGTTTAAAGGGACATCTCGGAGCGAGCTAAGGGCAGCAGCGCTTTTCTGGCATGTCCACGCTCCGACTCCAGGGAGCTCCGGTTGGCTTTGCCGGCCCGGCCAGCGCACACGGCTGCTGCTCCGAGCCTGTTTGTCTTCCCGCTTCTCTCCTGAGTTTCCAAGAGGCTTCTTGGCAGCAGCCCACATTTCCCAGGGCGGAATTCCAGCAAGCAGGAAGGACTTGCCGGCCCCGAGGGGAAACCGAGGCCCGAGATGCCCAAGCGGCTGCGGGTCACGTCGGAAGCAGCAGCGGCCGGAGCCAGACCAGGGGCGCCCGCGCTCAGCCCAGGGCTTTGCACCACCAGCACGTCCCTCTCTGCTTTATTTATTCCCAGGATAAACTGTTTGCTTTTCGAAAGTCCAGCACAGCAGATCATGGGAACATCTTTATTGGTTCCAGCTTGCACCATCTTGTTTTCTTCCGTTTCCCTCCCACTAACCATCAGCTCCGGGGTCACAACTAACTCGATCTTCCCTTTCATCAAGTGCTCAAAACCGCTCGTGCCTGTCACGAAGCCCCGAATCCCAAGGCCTGGCGCAGTGCTCTGCCTTTCCCAAAATTATTTGTATACATAATGCTGCAGGGAAACCGGACCCCCACCGTATTTGCATGGGCTGGGCTCCGCAGCAGGAAAAGCGGAGCTCTCAGCTCCATTAGGCTGGGAGAAACGGGGTGGTACCTGCTAGGGAGCTTTGAAATAGTAATAAGAATAACAAAAAAAGCACAAGCCGGGACAAAACCTGCATCGTGGAGCTGCTTCCCAGCCGGCAGTGAAGGCGCCTGAAGCCTCTGCTCCGCACGGCTCCCACAGGTGCCCTCTGCTCCGCGCGGCTCCCACGGGCGCCTGAAGCCTCTGCTCCGCACGGCTCCCACGGGTGCCCTCTGCTCCGCGCGGCTCCCACAGGCGCCTGAAGCCTCTGCTCCGCACGGCTCCCACGGGTGCCCTCTGCTCTGCACGGCTCCCACGGGCGCCTGAAGCCTCTGCTCCGCACGGCTCCCACGGGTGCCCTCTGCTCCGCGCGGCTCCCACGGGTGCCCTCTGCTCCGCGCGGCTCCCACGGGCGCCGCTCGCCGCGGAGGCCGCGGGGAGAAGGGAGGCCGGGCGGAGGCTGGAGGCTCATGTGCCGGCAGGTTGTGCAGGGCCCTGTCACAGCCTCGTAAAGCGCAGGGAGCGGTCCCGTAACGCACCACAGCCAGCCCCGTCTGCCTTTCCCTTGCCCAGTTTCCCTTTCGCTCCCGTGCACCTGGACGGCTCTTCCCAGCCTGAGGCACTGGCAGAGCCTCCCGGCTCCGGGAGCGGCATCGTTCCTGCCGGGAACATKAGGACACAAGTGGATGTGGGGAGCAAGGAGACTGGCACCACGCACAGCCCCCACTCGCCGCAGCCGAAACGCTCGGGGATTTTTCCTGCCGCCTCCGGCAG
Organism: Nothoprocta perdicaria; assembly: GCF_003342845.1. Taxonomy (NCBI): domain Eukaryota; kingdom Metazoa; phylum Chordata; class Aves; order Tinamiformes; family Tinamidae; genus Nothoprocta; species Nothoprocta perdicaria. Next base: position 1,759,479 of record NW_020455976.1, read on the forward strand.
CGGCCGGTTGCAACACGCCACAGCGCGGACACGGATGGCCGCGCGCCGCTGCCCTGTGTCCCGCGGGATCGCCGGGGGGGCCGGGCCCGGCACGTCCCGGCCGGCCCCGAGGCGCCCGCGCGGCCCCCGTGCCCGAGAGCGGCTATCGCGGCCGAGCAGCCACGCGCGACCGCCGGCGTCGCTGCTGTTAATCATCTCCCTGCCCCTGCTCCTCATCCGTTTCAGACAGCCCCCGTCYCTGCCCGGATCCCGATTCCTGGCACCTTTCCAGGCTGCCTCTCCCGCACCGGGCTCCTGGGTCCGGCCCAGGCCCATGGTGCCCGCAGGGAGGGCACGAGGAGCCCCAACCCTCGGTGCTGCCCGGCAGCTCCCTCCGCCCTAGAACGGCCCAGGGGAACCACGCGGGGACGAGGGCTGGCACGCCGGCCCCGTCTCCCGTGCGGACACGGACGGCCCCGCGTGCCCCGGGCAGGGCTGCCAGGCAGGAACGGCTCGGCAGCAGCTCCGGATTCATCAGCACCGCTCGCGTTGCCCGTCCCTCCGACCCTGATCCGCCGCGGCCGCCGCCAGCACGCTCTGCCCTGCTCCGCGTGTCCTCTCCAGGTGCCCTGGCGTCCTGTTCATGTCCCCACCAGGTCCCCTTCCCTAGTCCAGCGGCCCCCATGGCGCAGTGCCCCCCCGGACCTGCACCCCAAACCAGGCACCCATTTCAGACCCAGCGCCCCAGACCCAGTGCCCTGGACTGGGGCCCCAGTGCATGAGGTCCCTGCTCCTCCTTCCCTGCACCTAGTACTGGCACCCAGTTCTCAGACACTGATCCTGGACCCAGCACCAAGACCCAGGCTTGGGACCCAGCACTAAGACCCAGATTTGGGGCACAGCACCAAGACCTGGATTCAGARCACAGCACCAAGACCCGGATTTGGGACCCAGTCCCTGATCCTAGACCCAGCACCAAGACCTTGATCCTGCACCCAGCAGCCAGAGCCTGATCCTGGTCCTGTATCCAAACCCAGGATTAAAACCCTGAGCCTGCAGCCAGAACCCGGACCCTGCCCCAGCTCCCAGACCCTGCCCCTGGTTCCGGACCCTGCCGCGGGTCCCAGACCCTGCTCCAGGTCCCGGCCCCCGGCCCCGCACGCGGCCCCAGCCCCACGGGCGCTGCCCGCCGAGCCCGACCCGGCGCCGCTCCCGCTCCGCGCCACTTGCCTGCGCCGCGGCGGCCCCGCAGCTGCGGCCGCTGCGGATGCGGCTCGGCCCGGGCCGCTGGGGTTCGGTTCGGTTCGGTTCGGCTCGGCTCGGCYCGGTTCAGCTGCGTTCGTCGCAGCCCCGCTCGGTCCGGCGCGGCGCGGTTCGGCCGGGCGCGGTTCGGCTCGGCGCGGTTCGGCTTGGCTCGGCCCCGTTCGGCGCTGGCCGGTTCGACCCGGCGTGCTCCGGCGCGGCCCGGTTCGCCGCGGTTCGGCTCGGCGCTGTTCGGCGCGGCCCGGTTCGCTCGGCTCGGCGCGGTTCTGCGCAGCCCGGTTCGGCGCAGCCCGGTTCGGCGCAGCCCGGTTCGGCGCAG
>NW_020455976.1:1761170-1775419 GCF_003342845.1 Nothoprocta perdicaria
CCCTCCCGCACCGCGCCGGGCCGGGCCGAGCCGAACCGGGCCGGGCCGGGCCGAACCGGGCCGAGCCGAGCCGAACCGGGCCGGGCCGAACCGAACCGGGCCGGGCCGAACCGAGCCGAACCGAGCCGAGCCGGACCGGGCCGCGGTGCTTGACATGGGCCCGCACGCGGCGCTCTCAGTGCGGGGCCTCTGGCACGCTGGGCTGTCATTCCGGGACAGGGGAATTTGGGACACGGCGCACAAAGACCCGCTGACAGGGGTCCTGTGCCCGGACGAGGTCCAGCCAGCAGCGGGCGGCTCCGAAGGCGGCGCCGCTGCCCATGGCCGCGCGGGGCTGCTGCTGCTCCCGCCACACCGCAGCCTCCCCTTCGCCCACCCATTAGCACATGCCTTTGCCTTTAGTGTGCCGGCACCCGGGCTGCAGACGCGTTTGGGAGCGCGGGGCCCTCGGGCCCTCCTGCGGCTCCTCCCCGCGGGACGGAGCTGCCAGGTCTGGGCCCCCGTCGCCCTCCTCCTCCGCCGGCCGCCCCGTCGGCCACCCCAGCCCCGAGCCCTCCTTCCACTTCCATGGTGCGGCAGCGGGCGTCCCAGAAGCACCAAGCCCGGGCGCTGCCTTTAATCAGCAGGTCGTATCTAGGGCAATGGGAAAGGAGCCAGCGCGGGCGGCGCGGAGCTGCCCTACCTGCGGATCCCGGATTGCGGCTCCTGCCTCAGCAGGCCACGCTGCCCCGCTCGGCCTCGGCGCGCTGCTCCGGCAGCCCCATGGGACGCGCGGGCCCAGCCGTGCCCCGGCGTCCCGTCCCGCTCCCGGAGACGCGGAGCGAGCCGGGACCCACCTCATCCAGCGCGGCCCGTCCTGCCTGCCCGAATCCCTGCGTGCTTCGCTGGCTAATTAACATTTCCTCTTGTCCCTGGGCAAAACCGGAGCGTCTGCTCCTGCTCCTCCTCCTCCTCGCCTCTCCACCCCGCTGCGGAGTGCTGGGAGGCCACACATCCACGTGCTCCTCCGTGGTGGGACCCTGGCTGGACCTGGAGTGCTCGGAGCGCCCATCCGGGCCCTCCTCCTAAGGGACCCTCCTTTGGGCGCTGCGGGGCGGCACCTCCTTTCCCTTCACTCTGCACCTCCTCGCGGGGGCTGCGGGTCCCACGGGGCCCCAAGCAGCCCCTCTCGGGGTGCGCGGGCTCCGCTCCAGGCGCTGCCGGAGCCCGGCGTGCCGGGCGCCGCCACAGGCCTCGACTTGCGAGGCCGGCACGAGGCAGCGCGCGCCGGCAGCGCCTGGGAAGGTGCCGCTTCCAGAGGCTCCGCTGCCCCGCGGGATCACCCGCAGGGATGGGCTGCGGGTCCACAACTCTCCCGCCTGCCCCTGCTCCCGCCGTGGAGACAGAGCTCCGCCTGGGAAGGGGTGTTAATGCAAACAGATCAGCGGCTTAGCGGGATCAAATCCCGGCCAGCACCAAGGTGGAAAGAAGCTTGGGAGGAACYAGGGAGGCTCTTGACCGGCGCCATGCGTGGCTGCCAGGAGGAGGGGACATGGCCTGAGGCTGCCCCCATCCGGGTCACCGCGCGGGGAGAAGGAGCAGGATCCGCCTGGGAAAACAGCCAGGAGCCACATCCCTTCCCGGGTGCTGGACGCGACATGTGCTTGGTCGCTCCGCGGGAGAAGAGGGATAAGAGGGATAAGCCCCAGCTCCGGGGTTTGCTTGGACTGTCCGTGGGTTTGGGGGGACGGAAGGCCCCTGAGCTGGAGCTGCTCGCGCCCTGGTTCRGAAGCGAGCTCAGGGTTACCAGATCCGCCATGTCCCAGACACCACGCGAGGACCCGGCCTGTCTCAACACACAAAGCAAGACGGAAAAATCCCCATCCAGCCCCTCAAGCCGTCCCAGGCCAGTCCTGGAGCACAGCATCCCCTGGACACCCTGCCGGGGTTCRGTGCTCCCCTTTGCCGATGGGAATGGGTGCCCACGAGGATTAGCTTACTTCCCCGCGAGTGCCGGGGAGGAGGTAAGGCAAGAGTGATGCTCCTCACATTAGTCCCAGGAAAAATATCCCAGAGGGTGCAGAGCGTTAAAGGCTGGGGATCCTCTTCCCTCTGAGGTGTTGTGCAAACTCTGCATCCCGCTGTTTCTGCRGGCCGGGAGCCAGCAGGAGGGATCGCGATTGCGGAATGTGCCTGAGAAAGTCGCACGGAGCTGAGAAAGGCCCGTGCCGGTGCTGGAGCAAGGCCTTGCTACTGCAGCTCCTGCGTTTCCTTGGGAAATGGGACATTCCCCCGCCCCATTCCCTAGAGTTACAGCCCCGAGTTCCTGCAGGAGCAGCTGCCCTACATCCCTCCTCAGCCTGGTGCGGTGAACGGGGAGGTTTCACCCAGGGTGTTAGCTGACGGCAGCTGCCAGCTGCCGAGCGCATGCGGTGCCAGTGTGGATTTTCCCAGGAAAGCAGCGCGGGGCCCGGACGCCGGCGCTTTGCTCCAGGCTTGGTGACAGTGGCCACGGCCGCGCTCGGAGCCGCTCTGCGCATCCCTGTCAGCAGATCCGGGCCAAGGGAAGGCGGTGGGAGCAGCACGGAGCAGCCGGACACACGGAGTCCTGAGTCAGGCAGCCCGCGGCGCAGACGGCACCCACGACCGGTTGGGGAACATCCCCAGCTCGCGGGGCGGGAAGGGACACAGGCGGAACAGGAGGGCCGGGAGSACGGGCACGCTCCCCTGGGAGCTGCGGCACACACGAGGAACCCGTTCCTCCATCACGGCGCGGCCCCGGGGGCAGCGGGTGGCTGCGACGGAGCAGGAAATTCCTGCTGCCCGGCACAGCGACCTCGCTCCAGCCCTGCCGCCAAAACACGGGACTGGGCCTGTGTGGCCCCAAGTTCCCAGGCTCTGGCCCCAAAACGCTGCTGCTGACCCTGTTTCCCACACGGGAGCCCCATGAACAAGCCCCGAGCCCYGTGGGGCTGCTGGCAGGCGCAGCCGAGCGTTCCCAGCGCTCCCAGCAGCTCTGACGCTGCGGAACGGGCGAGGGGGCGGGGRAAGCTTCCAAAATTTATGAGCTCGGGTTTAAAAATACCTCCGCATCCTGCAAAAGCCAGAGATGGCGAAGGAGAGCAAGTTGAAAGCTGCCTCCGAAACACCAGCACCCTCGGCGGACGCCTGCAGAAAGTGGGATGCGGGATGTTGCTCCCTCCAGATCATCCTGCAAGTCATGGATACCTGGGCCGCGCATCAGCAGCCTCCTGTGAGGTAAAAGGTAGTGCTAACAAATTAAGCATTAAAATCCCTCCAGCCCTATGGTAATGCCACCCTTTAAATAGACAGAATTTGGACTGTCGTCTCAATATCACTGCTTTTTATTTTTATTTTTTTTTAATACTGTTATTTCCCCCCTACATCCCTAACCTCCTGCTGCTGGACGCCGTGCCCTGGCCGCCTTTGGAAATGGGCTCCTTTCTGCAAAGCGAAGAGCTGCTCTGTGCAATTTTGCTGAAACGTGTCTACTGCAGGGAATTACGCACCGAATAATCAAGGCGAATGAGAGCCAGGGAGAGCTGCCACGATAGCGGAGTCCTTGGGCTGTGCAGATGGACCGGCCCCCAGCAGGGTGCGGGGGAAGAAAAGCAGCTGAAAAACGCACCAATCGGTGAAAACAGCTAAAAGCAATTTCGCCTGAGTGACAAGGATGCTCCAAGCAAGCATTCGCCCGCAGAGACAAAATGAGCAATTTTCAATGTCGGCTTTTGTTTTAGTTGCCTGTAAAGCTGCTGGGATTAGCAGACGCTGAGGCGGCAGCGCTTGCAGCCCGGCCCTCCCGTCRCAGGCCACGGCTCGTGATCCTGTACGGACCCAATGGAGGAGGGAGATGCTCTCCCGGSCCATGGGCACCTCTCGGCTGCGGTGCGGAGCCGTTTGGGAAGATGTTTTTGCCATGGAAACCTCAGCAACTTGAAACAGCTCATGTCCCCAAGCAGCCCGGCATTCATTAAACAGCAATTTCTGCCTCACACGACAGAGTCGGCCTTTGGATCCTTCTTCCTTAATGTCCAGGTTAAGCCAACAGAAAGGCTGCCCGTGCCCAAGTCTCCTCTGCAATGAGGAGCCCAGGCACACGCAGCATTTCAAGCACTTGGTTTCAGGTGCAATGCACCTGCTCCTTCTGCTCCTTTCCAGGTGCCCCCAGCCTTGCTCTGAAGCCCGAGGGCGATAAAGTTTCTCTGTGGCCTTTCACCACTGCTTTGCCTTGCGTGGTACCTCCTCGATGGACCTTTCTAAGCACTTACCGTATCCAACACTCGACTTCCCTGTCRCCCAATGTAACCCGATTTGGGGAGGCTGCAGCAAGAGGCCTTGCAACCCCCTTTAACATCAGTGTGTTTTYACACCAAGCTGCACTCACCCGCTGGCGTTTCAGCGCCTCTCCTATTAGCAGCCCTTATAAGCAGTCCTTTCAAGACTCCGACTTCCTTTGATTCATGTTTCTACATATCCAGGGAGTTATTTCAGCTTTATTAAGGGCGGAAAGCGAAAGGAGGGAGCTATTAGGGAGGAGAGAGCGGTGACTCAGCCCGGGACACGGCTCGGCGCCGCCCCGCGCTGCCGAGGCCGAAGGCTCTGCCCCCGGCACGGTGCCTTCCCGCCGGGACGGGCCTCGCTCCGGCCTCCTGCACCCACCTGAGCGCTTGGGTCCCGGCCAGCGCTGCCCTCCGGACGCGGCTGCCTTCCCGCGCCTCGGGGAGCGGCTGGATAAACTGGTCTCACGTTGAGGCTGCTCGATGAGCACATGGTGTCCCCGGGCGCCTGCTGCAATGTCACCGGGCTGCTGCTCCTCCACAAGGACAATTCCAAGGCGAGGGAGCCRGCGCGAGCGGGACACCCGTCACCGTCGTTTATTCCTGTCGTTTCTGACCCCCAAGGTAAGAACAACAYTGCAGCACTGCGGGCATGAAACAACAAGCTTTGTAGGTCATATCAGCGTGCAAAGCACCATCAGGAACCACAGCACGGAGCTGGAATAATGCTCCCTTTATTCCACAATATACTTCAATACCCTTTAAATAAAGGTAAACAGGTATTTGTGGACAGGGCTGCTATGACACATCAACTGAGGAACACAGGACTAAAAAGGGAGCAGGAGCAGTAAGTTTTGTTATCTCCCCTATAGACAAGCCAGAATAACCACAGTGCTGGGAGCCTCAGTGACTTGTCCAAGGGATCCTGGGCAAAGGAACAGCGGGGAAACCGCTGTAAATCTCACACTCACCGACTTATGCACTATCCATTAAACTGCAGCTGCAGAACACAAGTCCTTTCCTGCCCTGCTCCTCTCTGTGAAGGACAGCGGGGTGGGAAGACATGCCAGGACTCGCAGACTGGAAAGGGGCCTTGGGGAACCGACTTGGGGATCATCTCCGAAAAGCAGCAAACAGTCAACCTTGATAGTGCTCCTCACATCCTTTCAGCAAATAATGACATTGATCGCCGGGAATTACCTGATAATGCGAAGGCAGTGAGAGAGAGAGCRTGAGTCATCGTCCTGCAAGTGAATTTAAGTCCCTTTGGTCTCTGGGATGACAAAAGCYGGAGCAGCGTGAGGTTGCCCCCAAGAGGCAAAGCAGACACAGCGACTACGGAGAGAAAACAGAGTTCTGCTCTTGAGATACCATCTAAGAAGAATCTAAAAAACCCAAAACACAGTCTTCACGTGTCCTCACACGTCCTTATTTTCACTTCTCCAACAGCTGAAAACATCTCCTGGATGGGGGAGGGAAGAGGAAGAAATTCTCTTTCGCGGTGTTTTGTTGGGGTTTATTGAGTTTTACGGGAAATCCTGAAGTGTATGACTTATTTATTTATTAATTCTCTCTTAGGGTGTCATTACAAAGATCAAAAAAGTCCCTGGGCTTTCCTCAGTGACACACAGCGTTGGATCCCGTACACCTCCCTAGCTTCTTCTGAGCAAGGGCTCGCATGCARCGCCTCCAAGGGCGATTTTACAAATGGAGAGGGAACAATAATGACCACGAGGGCACGCTTGGGACTGCATGACACAAAAAGCCTCCACTGCTCATTTAAAATGTAAAGGCGGCCTGCCACCTCAGACCCACAGGCCAGCATCCTGGAGGGGTTCAGCAGCAGCACAAACACATTGGGATAGCTCCCCAGCACATCTGATCATCCCCCAGCATCTTCTGTTTGAAACCTCCTTTATGACACTGTTCTGTAAACCTTGACAGATTTTCCTGCCCTTGAACACTTTCTAACCCTTCAAGCTTTTAGCATCCACAGCTTCCTGGGGCAACGTCCACAGCCCCACTGGCCCCTTTTGTTTGCTTGGAGCCTTCCTGCTAATAAAAGAAGCAGACARCCTGAATTCAAATTGCAGAGTGGCACCGAACAACTACTCTCCATTTACTCTTTTTTAGGCCATTTCATTTTACAACTCTCCATTTCATTCCCTCATGTTACACTTCATTATCTGTTTCCAGGCTGAGGAGCCCTCAACCACTGAGGCAGCAGCAATTTGCTCAACTCACATCCTACCCCTGCACGCAGACGGTCCCTCCTGAAGGAATAAAACTGTATCCTGGATCCAACTGCATCCTACTACCTCCAGGCAGGTGAAATTCCCCGCTGGGGTGTAGCCAGGATACTCACAGGCGCCTTGGAGAAGCCCCCTGGCTCCGGAAGCAAGGAGGTGCTCTCAGTTTCCCAGGAGAAGCGTCTTCTCCAAGCGCCGGTGCTCCAACCAACTCCTCCTTCCGAGCACGGCCGAGAGYTTCCCAGCAAACAGCCCTCGCACTGCGGGGGAAACAGAATAAGGAGAGGACGAGAAATGGGCTGTAGGAGAAACCTATCCAGAAGGAAAAGGCGCTGTGCAGACCTCATGGCAACAGCGCTGGAGCCCGATGCTGCGGAGACAGGTTGGCACACGGGGGAGGCAGGGAGCGCTCGGCAGCCTCCCAGCTGCCAGGTCCTGCCTTTCAGCACAGGCTAAGGCCGGATACAGACCGACACTTCCCAGGCATGCAGATCAATGCATCCGCGTTGGATCCCGTACCTGGATCCCACACAATTTGCGGCCAGCTGCGTGGATAAAACAGGGACTTGGTGCCCCGCGTCCCTCCCCTCCACCAAGGCTGATGACTCCGCGCTGTTATTTTTATCCTAAGCGGTGCCTGGCGGCCAGGCTGGAAGGGAACGGCCCTCCTGCTACTGCCTGAGCTGAGAGCCAGGCCTTTAATCTCTAAGTAGGATTTAAGCGGGAGCCAGGCCCAGGCTGCAGTGCCCCGGGGCCTTCAAGCCAAGGCGCAGCTCGAGCTCGCAGCCCTCGCGAGGGACGCTCAGCCAGGAGCAGCAAATACCCATTTGTCCTGCTTTTCTCCCAAGCACAGAAGTGGCCAAGCACAGAAGTGACACTGCCCGCCCAGACTCCAGCAGATGCTGCACCGARCAAAAATCCAGAGGAAAAGAAAATACTAGGAAAATGCGCTCCCCTCTCCATACTACAGAGGTCTAACCCGCTTTGAACAGCTCTAGGCCTCCCCACAAGCTCATGGGGGATGAAGCAGCTCTGAGGACCATCAAGAGAACACTTTGGTTACCATCCCATCACTTAACACTGACATGAACCTGGGGGCAGAGTAAAGCCAAAGAAGAGGCACCGCTAGCAGTTTGCCATACAAGGGTAGGAGAGACTTACACGAAGGTAAAACCACATCCAAATCCTGCTTAAACATCACATGAAAGTAAGTTCTGAAGAGCAGCTCCAGCAGACAGCTTGCAAATACAGTATGTGGGGAACGGCTGGCAGCATTCAGGCCTGAACACCCGCAACGCAGACAGGAGCGCTTTGCCTCTCCCTCCCAGCCTTTGACACGAGATCAAGCGTTGCCTCTCACCTTCCTCAGGGCAAGGATGAAGAAACAGTGCCCCACAGCAGCAGAACTTGGGCAAGACTAAAGAGCACATCTGCGAGAGGCCCTTCGAGGAATTTCTCTCCCCCCGCAGCCCTCCCGCGTTACCCCACAGCGCCGAAAGTCCTTCTCCGTACCGAGATAAAACTGGTCCCATCAGTTAAGCTGGCAAAGCACCCACGAGGCAAAACACCAAGATATTTCACACCCCAGGGGAAGGTGGGAGGAAAGATGGTATTTTGAGCCTCCCGAGGAGCGTTCCGATAACACAAACCACGGGGAACATGTTAAAGCCACCGGTGACGGCGGCCTGGCCTCGGGGCAGCTCCTCCGTCCACGCTGTGCTCAGCGAGGGCCAGGCCTCYGCAAGCTCTGCCCAAGTCCGGAGCCAACGCAATTCTCCGAAGCCCTGCAGACTCCCAACGAGCTCATCCAACCTGTTCTCCACTCCCCAGATTGGCTTCTCTGCCCAAAACTCTTCTTTTCCTGAGAACACTAAAAAAAAAATATTCCACTAATATTCCAGCACCAACAGTTGCTCCTCAGGCATTGCGCGGTGGTTTCCACTGGGAATATTTGGGCAAAAATAGGAAGTTTCTCAAGACCTCCTGCGACCATGGAAACAGCTCCGAGATAAAACAGGTCATCTCCAGCCGTGCCGCTTGTCACCTGCTCCCTCCCTTGGAAAAGGAGGTTACACAGATGCTAAACGCTGTTCAAGTGGCCTTGCTGGCGCCAGGCAAAGTGTCTCCTGTGGGACACAGCCACGTGCAGGCAGYTGCTCCGAGGGACAGCGCCGTCCCCCTCCCAGCCCACCTCGTATCCATCCCTGCAGCCGGCGTCTCCGAAGAGCCGGAGGTGGCAGGATGGGATGCTCATCAGCGGCACCGCTGAGGAGGCGCAGCCGGCTTGTGCGAGCCCACAGAGACRGATGGATGGAGTGGGGTTAAAAGCTAGAGAGAGCCTTTTTTTGCCCACTTCTTTTAAAATCCCACCCTGTGGCCCTTTTACCAGCTCCTCTGCCAGCAAGCACGGCACACTTCCAGTCATCTGCACTTSCCAACGCGATTTTCAGCTCGGCTATCAGCTTTGGGGACTTCAAAGAGCCCCTGCCACCACTACATCAAAGCAGCATTCGTGTCCCATTGACCTGGAGCCAGGCTTACCTGCAAGCCATGAATCACTCCGAAAGCCCCATCCATTACTCACTTCTATGACGGCAACAGTGAGAACAGGAGATGTGCAAACAATTTTACTGGCAGGTTTCTTCAAGTTAAGAAGTCATACAGAAGCTTGTCGGGAGAAAAAAAAATAAATAAAAAGAAAAAAGAAAAATCACAAGCACCATAAATGGATATTAGAGTTAGCCTTTAATTTCTGGACTGTGATTACTGCAATAAAGTGCACTTAATTGCACATGAAATGAGATAACATGGCTCTTAATACAGCTAGCATAATATCAAAAGATAAACCTCAGTGCAAAATGCTTATCTGCAGACAACCAAAGTAGTTAAGACATTTACTGTGCAATCAGCCTGTTCCAATACATGTAACTTCTAGCTGGGAGCCAGTAAATGAACCAGCAAAATACAACAGCAACAAGTTTGTTATTAATTTCCAGGAGTCCTGAAGCAGTAGCCAGCTCAGCAGTCCCTTGTAAGCCTCCACAGCAGCATCTCGGGGTCATTTCTGTCAAGGTATTGACAGACTCCAGCAAAATTAGGACTCAAACTTTAGCAGCTGGGGAATTTTAGCTACAAAATGGATGGAAGAGGCTCCAGGGCAACTGGGAGCAGGAGAGAGAGGGAAAATGCCAGAATATATACAGAGGCATTAGGCAGGAAAACATAGAAGGGGCTGAGCTGGGAATTACTTCAGGACTTTCTCCATTTATAGTAAGCTGATCAGCTGTGAACCTAAGCAGTTCGACTGAAATAGGGCCTGCAGCCATGTTGTGTGAAACAGAAGTTGATGCATGCCCATTTTATTCAGAAACATTTCATTAGAAAAGCAGGTCTGTTTTTATTTTTCATTGGTGTGCTAAATAAAAGAGATTTCGAAGTGGTTATTTAGTTAGGAACAAAAAATACAGCAGTTTCAGTGTGCTTTGAACTGCAATACAAAAGCTGTTCATCTAAACCCCAGCCCTTCCCCAAAATGTACAGGACAGAAACTTCAGCTTTACATAGTAAGAAAAATATATACACATTAGATACACTAAACATATTCAGACTTCTTTTTAAACTTTATACAGTGCTAGTGAGAAAAATATAAACATTAATAAARTTACATACAAGCTATTCACACAGTAACCAACTGCTAGAGCTCTCACAGACAGAGCAGAGGGTGGCATTGCCAGCCCTGTACAACACCAGGTCACTTTTACCTAAAACAGTGCTGCTGCCAAACAAAGATACCCTTTGAGGTAGATTCTTCCAATTCTTAACCGACATATTGAGATAAAAAGGGGGGGCTGTTTCTCTTGCTGAATATGGCTATCAGCATAAGTCTTGTTCTAACAAACATGAGCTGATGATCCTGGGAAGGGTACGGATTTTAGACTAGTTCACTAATGCTTYAGATGAAAGACAAAACATTTAATATCAATTTGCAAAGACAATACCTTCTCTATATGTCATGTGTCTATTCTATAGCAGTTCCTTTACTTACAATGTACATACTTAAATTTTGATTTTTTAGTTTGAGACTTATTTTACCTTCTCATTTTGAAAAGTCGTAGTAAGTATCATACAAAACAAGATAATCTACAAAAATTAAAAGGGAACAGTATTATAAAATGCACATGTAATATTAAAAAAAAATCTCTCTTCTTAAGCACATCCCAGTTGGTGCTTCTACCCAATACCTTATTGTTCATATATACATACCTCCTACAGATAAAACATTGTAAGATTTAAATGATGGCATTTGCTCAGAAAGCACAAAAGGAGACCACATTTTCCTTCGATTATTTCACAAACTGCTCTTGGAGCTCTGAGCACATCGAATACATGACAACGCTTGGCACAAAGGATTTCAGACTTCATATGGCTTTCACAGCTATTTTTACATATGCAGACCAAATGCCCATCATCTCAACTCTCCCGTGGCTTGATACCTTAGTATTTTCTCCACTTAAAAAAAAAAAAAAAAAAAAAAAGGTGCTGAAGCCAGGTAACAAACACAGGTAAACTTGTATCGTGAAGAGCCACCTATCTAACAGGATTCCATTCTCAACATGGCCTTACAGAATTGCCTCCTGTGTGGGCACATTCACTGCATAAATCAACTGCCGCCTGACGACGAGGAAGTTAATTAATGCAGTATAATGGAAAAAAAACACCCCACTGTTTTGTTATCTGATAATCCACAGCCATGCAGCAAAGCATCACCCAACTAACCACCTGCTGAGGCACCGTGCTGTTCAGCTCTGCTCCCRCACTCAAGCCAAGATGAGAGTCACCTGCTCACACACCACTGGGGCATTTTTCATTATTCAGACAGGGGACAGTGATGCCAATTCTGCTTTGCAGATAAGCACAGGTAGGCAACCTTATTATGCTGCCAGTTCTGAACGATCAGCTGCTTGCAACAGGAGCCCCAATGCTGAGAACTCACATTTCATTTCATGGGGCAGTTCTCCTTCCTCGTCACACTGAACCAATACTTACAGGTGCAGACAGGCAGCCACACAGACCTTTCTGAAGACCTTATGTATTGGTGACTAACAAAAGAAACCAAATGAGAAATTTTCCCTCAGCTTTCWATATGATAAAACAAAACAAACRAACAAGCAAAAAAAAAAACACTGGTTAATTCAGTCTGGGTATAGAAAAGGATGATCCTTTCCCCCACTATATCCCATTCATTTTTTCCTAAGTAGTATGTTGGTAATCAATCCATTTCCAATCAAAATATGTAGCYGTGTTTTTAGCATTTTCTCAAACCAAGCTCAAGGTTTAATCAGGCATCTGATTTTCTCTGTTCCAACCAAGGTGTAGCTCCATTCATTCTAAATCTTCCTTGCCTTCAGGAAAGATCCTTGTTCATTTTTTTTTCCTGCTATTGTCCCTGAACTAGGCAAGCTTTCACAAATCTGGCTCCCAGAAATCATGCAGTTTTCCCTAAAGAGCAAAAAAACAAAATAGAAAATGACTCAGAAAAGCAAAAGATACCTTGAGAATAAAGCAGGCAACTATTTAGCCACGGATCATTCTACAAAGGTAGAAAAACCTTGGACTACAGGTAGTCTCCAAACCACAYGCTGCTAGACAATAGCAGGAAATGCATTAATGGATTCCTGCCACTCTTTAAATCTCTTTCCAAAGCATCTGCTAATGGCTATGATCAGAGACACATGCTTTGATTTGACTCAGTACTAGCATTTTTGAAGGCTTATGCAGTCATTTGCAAAAAACAGCACTTTTAAAGATAAAAGTGAAAAACAAGATTTCATCTTAAGTCAAAAGAATTTCACAGAAGACTGTGCTAACACATCTGGGTGTCTTCCACAGCCACATCATTTATGAAGTCCCCCACTCCCCCCAAAAAAAAAAGAAAAAAAGAGAAAAAAATCCATTGTACTACTTTCAAATGCTCAGGACAGATCCAAATGCCCTTCTGCAATATCAAAAGATCTAAAAAGTTTCACGGGCTTCATTGCAGTACCTGAGTAGGCCGAGTGTTCTGGATCATGTCTTGCCATTTGCCATATATCCTAGCAACCAAGTCTTTCACCTGCAAATGTAGGTTGATTAGTTTAGACACTTCAAAAGAAATAAAGAAAGAAATCAAGACAAAGGCCAGTCCCTCCCTACACAGACAACAATGTTTACTGGGAAGAAAGAGTTTTAGGACTCTTTAGGACACTGTCACCTCAATGCAGATCCAAGAAGTTTTGGACATTTAAAAGYCCAAAGTTACTTCCACAGAAGCACACTCCAGCCAGATGATTTCCCATGCTAGTGTTCAGAATCAGCACACAAGCCTCTGGTCTCCAAACACCCATCTCATCCTTTGGGTTAAGATAGTTTTATCACAGAAATGTGACAGTTCTCAACTGGCAGAGATGTCTGCACAGCAGTTAAGGCCAACTGTGCAGCACTGTCTGCCTCCGAAAGAAATTCCTGATACAAAAAACTGTGCTTTTCATAACCAGTTACATGCAGGTGTTTTAACACAAGTCATTTAGATCTAAGATTTGTTTCATAAGCTGCATTAAAAAAAAAAAAAACAAAACCCCCAGCAGACTGGTGCCTTTGAGAGCTACTGTACTATCAAGCAAATAGAGTAGTAGTGAGGGGAAAAGCTGAGAATGGATTTTTCCCTTCTTGCACAAGAGTCATAGAAAGAAAAGAGGCAGGAATCCTGCAAAAATTGAAAGCAAGATTCATCAACTTGTAAAGGGAGTCTTCTTACCACTCCTTCTTGAGTGGTAAGAAGGCACATTAAGTCAAACATCTGCACTTCAGTTGGAAAAAAAAAACAAGGCTTTTCAAAGTTTAGGTCTGTCACTTTATCAATGATCTGATGCTGCTTGCTACAGCAGCATGTAAAGCATGGAAGTCAGAGCATTAGGACTATTACTGGTCAGCTGCACACCACAAAGCAAGTGAAAGGCAATTATTCAAGCTTGATGCCCCATTATACAGCATTGGCTTAAATCCACAACTTGAACTATTTTAAAAATAAAAAAGATAGATGTGTAAGAGGAGCAGGCTAGCTTCTCGGTCCTGTTCATTCTGCCTCACATACAGCCTCTGCTCCTAAAAGCTGAAGATTGCTTCCTTCMATGATCATCAACTACCAGGGAAAGAAAAGGAGCAGTTGTGTGGGTTCTAAAAGTTAAGAGGCCTGGACTAAAAGGAAAAGAAGCACGTTACATTTGTCAGTGTCTCGCCAGCAATGAGTATTTTCAGTACATTAAAATAGGTGCATAAATATGTAGCTGTACAGGCAAAACGCAGACAGAGAAACTAGGGGGGRAAAACCCAAAGCAAAACAAAAAAAACCCCACAACCTAGGAGGAACTCTTAGTACTTCCAACACTGTGGGAAGGGAAAGACCCAACACCAGGAGAAGGGAATGACACTAAAAAAGATCTTACCATCAAGAACTTACCTTAGATCGATAAAATAGCCTCACATCTTCCCTAATATCACATTTTATGTGCTTATCTAAGGCACCACAAAGCTTCAGTAAGTGTTGCTATATAAAGAGAAAAATGTACATCTTTTAAATCGTTCTGTGAAAACTAAAAACTCAAACGGTATTTCAATTTAAAAAAAATATATGCTTCTGTTCAAAAATTTCTCCCAAGGATATACCAAGGAACAGGAAGAGGGG
>NW_020455976.1:1775534-1798390 GCF_003342845.1 Nothoprocta perdicaria
TGTGTGTGTGTGTGTGTATATATATATATATTTCACAGGTGTATCAGAGCAGAATTGTATCACAAATTTTAGAGAGTTCCTCCTAGCTAAGACCTTTGTTTCCCTAAAGTAGCAAGAACAATATTGTTCAAATTCTTTTTTTCAATAAAAAGTTCTGAATTTACAACAGCTAAAGATAACATTTTCAGAAACATAAGCAGTAACACAGTTCATTTTCTTTTCTTAAATTTCTTAGAATTTCTGCATTAAGTTAATCTGTAGTTGCTTTCAAGACAGCGCAGGTATCCTCTGGTGATCTGTTATCACATGATAGCTCTTAGCAAAATGGACCAAACACACATGATAACCTTTAAAATACAAAGATCTAGTCACAAAATTTACTTACCCTTTGATTAGAATTTACAACGTCAAAGAAACTAGCTTCACTGACGAGATGAAGCAGGATGTAGATTAGGTAGTAAGTCTAAAGAGAAGTCAAGAGAACTTTAGCATTCAAAACTCAAACATAACCRTTCACATTTAAAGACAGCATGATCCTTGCTTTCTGGAATGATTCCATCCAGGGAACTTCAATGGCCCTATGTATTTGCCTAAAAAACCCAGCATATTTAAATGCTTGTAACATTTTAAAACAGTATTCCGTTGTTTAAGATTACTTAAGTTGTATACAAGGTTTTCTGTAGTTTTAATAATTGAAAATTAAATTTACTARTTGGCTTTGTTCCCCTGTCATCTACATCCAAATCCAGCTAATTGCTAAGAGATTTCTTGGTAGACTCAAACAAATTAACATCTAATTTTCAGTTGGGTGGAAATACTAAATCTTTACCAGGTTACCTTTCTAATAGGGCTTTAAGAAAAGCATCATTAAAGTATCTTATTCTAAAGGCTGCAGGTGGAAATTTAGGTCTTGCATCAATCACTTGTTACATTAGAAGGAAGGAAATACAGTCCTGTGATTATAGCATGCTTGGAAGACAGGCCAAAACCATTCAGGTGACTTCACCACATGAAAAAATTGACTGTCTCTGACTGCAACACAACCTAGCACAGCTTCCTTGGTCATGTACTGCTTCTTTCCCTCCTCCTTTACTACCAGCAAAAGGGAATATGAGCAACATTTTTAACCTATACACATGAAAAGCAAAATAAACACAAAATACTGTAAGTCATTATCCATACAGAACTCTTCAAGCAATTAACACAAGTTAAAAGAAATGTTCTCCAATTTATGAAAAATGCATAAGACTACAAATGCAGAAGTTTACTATTAGCTAAATACCTGCTGTTCCAGGTCTGAATGAAGGTGCTCTCCGTTGACATCGTTCTGCTGCTCTAATCTTTCTCTTGTCCTCTTCAGCAGACTAGAAGGTTTCATGCACACCAGGTACTGACGCAGAAGAGACATCTAGAGACAAAATAAACATTTCAAGGTACCAGACTCATCTACTGACACAGGAAAATTAGATATCAACTGCCACGGCAATATAATATATTCATTCACTCAGACAAGCATATATATAAAAGAGACTTGAACTAAAAAGATTTTCATGCCTTAGGTTCTTCCATGACTAGTCACAAATTCAAGTGTTTGTGTGTTGCCCTATTAATGCATCAATCCTAATGAAATAGTTATTTTATGGAAAAATCAAAAGGAAAGCAGAAAGCAGCACTGAATTATTTACAACGTCCAAAATGACTGTGTAGGCACATCCATAAACACTGTACTTAAACTGCAGAAGGTTCTGTATATGCATTAAAATATCTTTGATCCTAATCATAACTAAKAGTTATTAATTTAACATTTTTCAGTATTATTAAACAGGAAAATAGGTTTACAGCACTAAGACAAAAMAGCATACAATTAAAAATATATCTATTCTAAAATTTCTGAATTTCTAAAATTTCAAGCAGCTTTCCTCTTCTGATACACTTCAGAGTTGGGGGCAAATTACACACACACATACACACAAACACACAGCACGTCGTACCTGCTCATCACTGGTGTCGGGTATTCTTACATGCTTTTTATTAAGAAGCTTTGAAATTATCACCAGGCTAAGTCGTCTTCTTACTTGCCTGAAAAATAAAACTTCTTTTAACTTTTTTTTCCCCCACAGAGAATGCCTCAAATCCACATCATTTCCACACAGCACTGAGAGGTTATACATGGCTTCCCTAGACATAAATTKGCCTAGAACAAGTTGGTTGTATTTTCTGAATATAGGTAATTCCATAGAATTCAGTATGAATAAGAGTAACACTTTACAATAAGAATTCAATAAGAGTAACATTTAACAACGGACATGAATCACCCAGCATTTAATCTAGGCATCATTCAGACAAAAGTGTGAGTAAAACCCTTTACTATAAGATTCCAGGGTGCTCCAAGTCCAGGTAATTATAAGGTATATAGGCTAAAATGTAAAAATCACTCTGTAGATAAAATAACTCAATAGAACTGATTACGATGRCATATATGCAATTAAAACAAACAAAAACCCTATGCACGTACATTTTTAAGATACAAGAGAACACAAATATTTTTAAAGCACCATGTAATACCTATCG
Organism: Nothoprocta perdicaria; assembly: GCF_003342845.1. Taxonomy (NCBI): domain Eukaryota; kingdom Metazoa; phylum Chordata; class Aves; order Tinamiformes; family Tinamidae; genus Nothoprocta; species Nothoprocta perdicaria. Next base: position 1,778,106 of record NW_020455976.1, read on the forward strand.
CATTTATCCAACTCTGGGCTTATAGAAATAAACCAACTGTTACATTACATATTTCTGATTTTATAGTGTCCTTACCTGCCACGTATTATCCAGCTCGGGACCAGCTGGACCAGCCACAGGAGATTATGGTGCTGACTAGAGAGTTCATTCAGTGCCAGGCAGAGCTCAGGCATCTTCAAGAGAAGAAAAGCAAGAAAACCCAAAGCTACCGAATAAAGGGCATAGTGGGCAGTTTCTTGTACACATCTACTCCCCACAAACATACACTACATAATTATTAAAAGGAATTKGGCTAATAAGACCTGATGTGCATAAAGATATCTAGGTATTTCAACTGTAGTTAGGTCCACCCTATACTATTTTACAGTAAGATAACTGAGATAAGGCTTTGTTTCCTGACAGGCAGCAAGCACAATCACTTGTTTCACTCTTTCAAAGAGCCATTTAAAACATACAGGATTTGGTTATATGTAAAATTATTGGTTAGTTCAATGCAACAGTTCCCTTGCAGAACAGGGGAAACAAGCACAACGGTATGGGGCAAAGCCATTTTCCACATGCCCTCCCACATGCTAATCACACACCTTTCACTGCTCCCAATTTGCTCACATGACATTTTCCAACAGTATTTTTTGATACATTAAAAAAAAAAATGAAAACCTCAGATCTCTCCCCACTTGCCCAAAAAGTTTCATTTTTATGAATGAAAACATCAAAATAGTATATTTCTCAAAATTTAAGTTGCGATTTAATATATTTAGTACTACAAAATTAATTGTGAAGTTACCTTTGTATCCCAGTCTTTTATACTTTTCAGAAGCTTCACGAAGAGGCACTGAAAATCTATCAAAGGAATTTGCTTTAACTGTTTCTCCAAGCTTATTTTGAATAGTGATAGAAGCAGCAGCACTATTTCTTGATCAGTATATCCGCCTTGACAGACTGTTATACAAAAGCCTAGAAACTTTAAAAGAAATAAAAAGCATTAAAATACAAAATTGGCTTAGTTCCTCTAAAATAGGATGAAAATTTAAGCTTTCCACCCTCACATTAAGATGCATTCCAAATAACAAATGGTTTTTATAATGTGCTTATGTAACAAATATCTCCCCATCTCTCAGATATCAGTTTATATCCACCCTCTTTTTCTTGTAACTGCCTCCTGAAGGCTCATCTTGCAACCATTTAGAGAAGCATTTTTGAACGATGGCAATATCCCCTGAGAATAATAGGGAAGATCTTTCTCCACTGCACGGATAATCTTACTCCAGCCAGATGAAAGGCTGCCAACAGGCTTGCTAATTACACAAGTAATACTCAAAACAACCATCAAATGGTTTCTCCCCACTCAAGAATTACTGTAAGGGCTGCCCACAACACAGTATAGAGGATGYGAGTGTAAATGAGATAACAAATTAACCAAGATAGATTTGTATTGTCTCTAGCAGCAATGCTCAAAGTGTCCCCTCCTGAACCTAGAGGCTTTAYAGTTACAAATCTCTCCAAGGAAGTGTTAGGAAGACTGAAATACTCCCACAAGGAAATCTGAAATTGGCTGCTCAGTCTATGATTTTACAAGACCTGTACTCAAGGAGAAGTGGCCTGTGAAGTGTGACCAACACTCGTGCAGCCAATGGTCTCACAGGTCAGGGCACGGATCTAAGCTCAGCTCCTCAAATGGGATCCYGCTGCCCTCGTGAGCTCCCATCTCATTCACCTTGTGCTGCACAGGCCCAGACTGCAGCTCAGAGCGCTCCACTAAGAAGCCAAAGCAGCACAAAACACAGTGGCCAAGAGCAATTCCCCTTCCCACTTCTGCTGGGACACACAAATGACCTGTTTCTTGTACACTAGGGAGTGAAGCGGCTCAGGGGAGTTTGACAGAGTGCTACAGCAGGAGGACAGAAACAGAACAGCRCAGCTGGGAGTGAGGGAAATAAAAAATAAAGCTTACACAGCAACTGGAGTTTGAGATTTCTCACCTTGATCACATTAATTAGGTTGGTTTCTGGGACGGCAGTGAAGGCTGGTCTGGCAGTGACGAGATCCCCTCCTAGCTGGTTTTTGCTCACTGTTTCTTGCACGTGACTTCTAATAAAAGAGATGCTAATCTGATCAGTAAATTAATAATTAGAAAGCCCGCAACAGCCTAACTGCATTAAACTGAAAAAAAAAGTGTTTTAAAATTCCTTCAAAAACAGCCTCAGTTACAGAGCAGAGACATCTATGTAAAAATTGCTTTTAATTCCTCCCAGTCTTCTAGGCAACTATTCCTGAAARTCTGCACTAGGAAGCCTTAGGACATGAAAACAACCCTTTGATTTGAATCCTTACCTGGCAGAAAATGTTTAGGTTTCAGTTTATTTCACAAAGACTGAGTTTAGAACTTAAAGTGCAGCACTGCTTGATGGAAGGGTCAGGGGGAAAAGGAGACCTTCCTGATTCTACATTCTAAGCACAAGATTTCACTGGATCTAAGCAATAAATATCAAAAGGAAAACACTTACAAAATATCACACTCGTTAAAGTTGGGCTGAAGATGCTGCAATGGAAAGAGAGATCTAAACGCAACACCCATATTGACAAACACWGCTGACACATCAGCTAGTGAAGGGATCCATGGCTTAGACTGTTCATCACTGATGGAAGCTACAAGTAAAAGACACGGAATGGATTAGTTTTAAACTTAGTTTTCAGCATCAGTTCTTTTTAAGGGAAACAAATCTGCTCARTCTGCATTGATTCTGCTAGCACTAATCTCAGAAGATTTGTTGCAGCATCGGATGATACATTATTTTCAGAACAATAGAGGGGAAAACGGCTTAACACAGCACTGCAAACTAAAGGAGCCTCTTGCTTATGGAACTTCTTTCTTATGTAAAAGGCCAATTATTTTAAGTTTCACCTACTCTCCCCTCGTGGCTCTCTCTTATCACAGCACCATAAGCAAAGAGGCAAGGTTTACAGAACAGTAATTTGTGTTCTGCACAGGTAAGAGGGCRCTATCATAACAGGACTGGAAGTAGTGCTAAATAAGATTTAGAAATAGGGAGAGCTCCTAAAACAGAAGAGCTAAATAGATGGAATTCATTCATTTGACAGAAACAAGCAACAATGCTCACTGCAAAAAGCTTGTTTGTATCAAAATTCACATCTGCATGTGTTTGCAAACTGTATGAAGGATCTTAAAGGATGCTAAGCTAGCAAGGTGACATGAAACTAGACATAAGTGTTCTCCAAATAATGACAGTAGTCAACAGAATTCTGAATTGGGTAAATTTTGGCATCTTCAGACTATAAGAAAAAAAAAGAAATGAAATGCAACACTCAGAACTCTACAGGTTCAGATCTCAATGTTCAATTCAGGAAAAAAAAAGAGGCATCCTCAGGTATGGGAATAGAGTGTCTAAGAATGATTTGGAGACGATAAATTTTGAAGTGGTCAGACAAACTTTCCAGGACCAACTGTAGCCCATTTGATCCTGCTGTGAGGGAAATRGAAAGGTCCAAGAATTTGCTGAGATTTCTCCCAGCCTTAATTCTTAGCCTGCTCATTGATCAACTTGAACTGTTCACTCAGCAACAAGCCTACTGCCAGCAAAGCACAAAATGAAAGAGGCCACATTCCCTCTCATATCAGCTCATGGTCCTATTGCTCAAGATTGAAATACATGGAATAATTTGGATAGACCTAATCACGCATTATTTTAACAAAGTTAACTGCAGGCTTAAACAAAGCTGTGACTTTTGACGGATCTGGATGAAGGGAAGACATGGAGAACACAGAGAGGAACTGGTACTGGAGAAGTCTTTAGAGAATACAGATGAAGGAAGGCAAAACACAGGAACACAGCAGCGTGGGTTGGAGCAGACCCTGAAAGTGTTTCTGTGCAGGCATATGGTTCTTTTCACTTTTGCTGTATACCCAGAAAGAGAACTACGCAAAACTACACGCTGTGTAAGACTACATGAGCACCATCCTGCAGCCCTTAAGCTGTGAAACAAATGTCTGCAGCTTCCAAAGTAGAAGACAGGGAGAAAAGGGTGGGTGGGGGGGAACCACACACACACAACCCTTTTAAGCAACCAGACTGGGCTACTCTTAAGATTATTTCTGTCTGTGTAAAAACAACAGAATGTTTAAAAGGCTCTGTACCTGCTGCACTGCTTTGCAAATACGTGCCAAGACCACATCCCGAGGTACAGCTTGTATATACTCAGTGAAGACCAACTCCTACCATACGTGCACCAAGTACCCGAAGGACCCCAAATCATTGTAGCTTCACAGAACAGAGCCAGTGTCTTTTCCCTGCTCCCCATCATCTGTCCATACTTAAGGAAAATGTTTCTGTTTCGTCAGTCAGTTTTCTATTCTTCAAACACTCACCATTTTTTACTGTTATTTCCATCAACTTGTCTAATATCTGTGTGGAAACACAATAGTCAGGATGAACAGACATCATCTGTCAAGAGAAAAGAAGCCACATTTCAAGCACTGATTTGCATGATAGCATCTTTTTTGTTTTAATTTCTAAAATGCACCAACTTTTTGGTGCAACAGAATGTAGACTATAATATATCCTCCTGGAACCTATTTTCAACTTGAGCAGAGCGTCTCTCTTAACCAGAAGTGGGGGCAATTGGCAGTTGACTTCCTACTCATGGGCAAGAACATATGCAATTCTAAACCCAAACAATGAACTCTTATCTATACACAGACCTACAAAAACACAACCATGAAATGCACTTGCAGAAGCACTGCACTAGCCCCATGGAAATCCTTCTCCTACTCCACAGACAGTTTGTTCTGCGAGTGAACTGAACTAGCTCTTAGTTCCTCCTTACTTGAGCAGCAGCAGGACTCGCACAGGGTGGCAATCTGCTCCTAGCAGGAGGGAAGGACACACAGGAGCAAAAAACTTTTCCTTTGGCAAAAGCAGAAAGTCAGACAGCAGACCTAAGCTGCAAACTCATAGGCAGCTCAGTTCTATTTTTCATTTCAGACACAGTTAGAATTCATTAAGAAATAATGGAATATAGATAGGAGAGGGACATTCTCATGAAGAAATGACAGAGCAATCTAAATTCCCTGGGGATTTATGCTGCCACAGACATTTAGAAGGCAGAGAGCCACAGCACTTTCTCCGAGAGTGACTCTGAACTTCTCCTGAGCCATGATGCGAAACGACCTTTTCTGGACAAAAATTACCTGGTTCTGCAGATACCTTTGATAATTTAGATGATGATATATGTAGCAATGACACTTTTGTGTACTCCAGCACATAAATTTCATTTCCTTCCAACCTAAAATAAGTAACATTCCTGTGTTCTGGTCTATGCTATTAACATCCTGAAAATTACCAAGCACTGTGTCCTTTCCAGATGAAGTACCATGTATGGTGATGGATAGGGACATTTTCAAATCAGATAGGGAAGAAGAAAAACTATTCCTAGTGTTTTATCAAAAGACAATCCGAGTATTTCAGATTGAAGAACAAGTAAGAACGAGAAAGATTTATCAAAAAGAACTGTTATTAATGCAGAATAAAAGAAATCACAAAATTGTCCTGATTAGTTCTGCTGCAATTGCCTTCCAAGGCAACTATGATATCCAAACAGAGCAGAACTGCAGGACTAGGGCAGGTCTTACCTGGAAAAGCCACTTCAGAATTGGTATGGGGCACATGACACGGCTGTAAGCAGAACTCAGAAAGCCATTAACAGCCAGCGAGAGCTGCTGGGCTGCACCAGARCTGCAAGACAAAGACAGATGGGACAGAGTGGGAAACTATTAGTGGTTCAATCAGCACTTCTATAAAGTATATGAACTTCCCCAAACCCCAGCTCACCACCAGCATCAAGAGAAATCTGAACAGTCCTAACGTATGTTTTCTGAAGCTCTTCACTACTTTAAGGTACTCCTACCATAAGGTAATTATACCTTATTCATGGCAACATCTTTAAAAGATCAAATTTAGAACAACTCTTTCTCTAGAAAGACATAACACAGCATTTGGAAATATTTGTGCTATTAGAGAACAAATTTGAAAATATTGATTTACACTACTGTACTAGTAGTGTAAATCTGAGTAAACTGAGTTCAGTAAACTGAACTACTGTTGTATGAATAATTTTGCCTGTCTACACAAATGGCTTCTTATGCTTAGACCAGTGAGTAAGCTTATTTGCTATCCACTGATCTTTATCAAGTTATTTAGAAATAGAAAGTCTCCTGTGGAAAAATTTTAAATACTCTCTTAACTAAAGAGCCTGGAGACAAAACAAAACAGTTACAAAGGTTCAGTCTAATTTTGCTGTCTAAATCTGAAGTGAAAAAATCATAAAGGAGAATATCTACATTTTTGTATTGAATTATTTTAATTCCAGTCTCTGAAAGGTATTTCATAAGCAGCTGACATAATATAGCAAAATTTCCCACATACTGCACTTGAGCCTTCTCTGCCCTAATTATCTATTAGAAGAGACATCTCCCAACTTCCCCATATACCATCCATCTGACTGGGCAAGCGGCATTGGGACAAGGGCTCCTACAGTGTGTCAGAATTGAACAGTTTGGAACTGAATTCAGTCACCGAATCTAACAAATGTGGGAAATTGTGACTTTCTGCAACCCTTGTTAGGTGAACTCATACTTAGGACAAACACACATACATGAGGTAAACACATGCAGAACTCTTCAGCCTTCAGACCTAAAATAACAGTAATCAAGTCTCAAATGAATCCATCCCAAAGGTTTTCCTTCCTTAACTGGGATTRCTAGACTTTTGCTCATTGCAATTAAGTTAGTCCTGCAACTTCTAGAGCTGCTCAGAAATTCACTCAACACAGCAGAAATACTGAAGAGGCCAAAACACCCATCTTCTTGCTCGTGTCTCTAATACTTAAGACCAAGGTAGTTTTTCAAGAATTCTTGAGGAAGAAGGAAGTTTTGAGTAACAATTCACAGTTCTGTAAACCTAACCTGGATAAGAGAATTCCTTGAAAAGTGAATCCCTCCATAGCAAGACAAAGCTCATTTCCATGCAAAGGCATGATTTCATCTTAAAAAGTGCTAATGCTCACAGTGAATAAACACAATGGCAGTGAGAAGGATATTCTTACCTAAGGAGGAGCTTTTCTATAGGATTCTGAGGTATGAAATAAAAATTCCTCAAGTCAAGATTGTGTTGATTGAAGATTTTTCCAGACATTRCCAAGTTAAATATTTCTTCTCCAGGGTGGTAGTCAGGTATGGCRTGAGCTGTTATTGAAAATCTCTGTATAAATGCCCTGTAATATTCAAAATTGTTTTTATGAGCTTAAATAGTGAGAGGCTTATTTGCTGGTTTAAACAGTTATTTTCAAGAATGAAAATCAGACATGTGAAAGCTGAATTAGATTAAAATAAAATTAGCTTCCAAAAAAATATGCTGGACCACAATAAAARTAATTATGATAAAAACAGTTTACATAAGACGTAACAACAGCAATAGACCGAACAAGGAAAAAGATCAGGAAAACGGCTAAAAAGCAAAAACAAACAAAAAAACACAGAAAACTACATTTAAGTGGCTTTAGAGTAGGATAGACCTGTGTTCTTCTGAGAGATCTCCATCAGCAAASGTATCCTCCCCCTCTTCCTCATCTCCATCTGAAGAATTTGTTTCTGTTTTCTGTATGTCTTCCTGTAACCGTTCTTCTAGTTCATCTACCCTGCAATAATAACAGAATGTTATAGCCAACTACAAATGGCAAAAACATGCAAAACAAAAAAAGTAGCTTTCCATCCTAAGCTATTAAGTGGCTATTTCCCAATGCCTAAATAATTTCCAAACGTGCATTCCATTCTAGTTTGTCAGAGACAAACACTTCAACCAAATTCTGACATTATGAGGTTTTTTGTTTTGTTTTATAATTGCACCTTTCAAACTTGTCGATGGACTTCTTATTTACCAATAAAATGTTAACGTGAAGTTTTTAAAAGTTAAGAAATCTATTTTATGAATGAACATTCACTGCTCCACAGTCAGTCAGCTCATAGTCACAGGGGTCAGTCACATCCACACTCATTAGCAGCAAAAGACTTGAGTACATACATCGCATTATGTCTTCTACTAGAAACATCTCTTGCAAGAAAACGAATTAGTTCTGACCGCTAAATTTTAACTATTCATATGCTGACAGACTAYCTACATCTCAGAAATGAAAACTGAATTACAAAAGGCTTTGAAGAAACTACTGTAATCTATATATGCAAAAATTGTTCTTTCATGCCTGACCAGCAGCTGTTAGCTGGCTTAGTGACTTACAAAAGCATCAGTAATTCCAGTCTGGTTCTTAAGGGGCAGACAGATGCATCACAAGTTACTCAGTACTGCTTGCTGGAGAATATCAATCAGCTTTTCACACTCAAGGAGTCCTTGTATGTCTAGTCAGATATATGCTCTGACACGGCCGTGCAGAGCTTRGCTTGCTGCTGTCCAAACTACAGCCACTTTGGGGAACACAAGGCACACCAAAGCTTCCACAAAGCATCTTTAAAGAAACTGACCTTTTAGATTCTTCTTTCTCCTTCAAAATGTGCTCTAAGCTGTTCACATATGACACCTGGCTAACAACAGGAGGCTTAGAAAGCTGGAAATGAAATACGACATTTAAAAATTACATACACGAAAAATTATTGATTCGCTACTAGACAATAAACGTGGTTAATATATTAACCTCTTTCCATTTTAATGATATTTTGCCTGCAGGTAAAAATGCAAAGGAGATCCTGAAAAACARGATGAATCACAGTTTAGGTTTCTCAATCCCTTGAGAATTATAAACCGCTCTCAGCAAATTTAGAAATCAACTGCCTAAATAYTTTCAAAGCCTCACCAGGAGCTGGAAAACCACTTTTGAAAGCTGTGCTTGGATCTTTGGATATCATTTGCTATTTCTCTCTCTGTAACAGTATAAACAGCACTCGAGGATCAGGGCTCCACTGCACTTCAGACTGGATCCGAACAGCAGAGCAATCCACAGCTTCTCTCCCTGCTGCAGATCTCCAGCTAGCCCTCATAAACAGCATTAGCATCGGAAGKTTTTTTTCATGACAGCTTTGCTATTTTTAACCCACTGAGACCCTAGAAACCCTCAYTGTTGCACACTGAGACCCTAGAAAAACCTCATTCTTGTACATGGCACAAGAAACTCCCCAAATAATTCAGCACATCTTTGGTATTTTCACCATTTCCTAGGGAACAAAGCTTACCAAATCACCTCAAGAATAAAATAAAACAAAACAAAGCTTTTCATCAAAATCCTATTGCAGCATCAAGTTAGAAAGCCAGTAAAAATATTAATTAAAGAAAAAAGGTGGTCTTAACATCTAGCACAATTAGCTTGATTTTCAGTCGCCAGTGTTTTATTTGCCAACAACTTTATTAGCAAACAAAATAGACCTAAAATTGCTGTAGCCAGATTTCAGTTCTCTGGACCATTTTCTTTAACCGGAAACCCTTACTCGGGATACAGGTTCATTTTACGAGCTCCCTAACTGAAGGGGAATACAAGTCAACACGAGCACACACTGCTACTGGGGATTGACTGTTACCCAGAAGAAAAACTAATTAGCCTAGGAAATTATTGTGCATCTGCTTTAAAAAAAAGTGCTGATAGAGCATTAATTTATGGTATAAGGAGACATTTTTCCAATGCCACAGAATTCCTTCAAGTGCTATCCTTGCACTTAAYGAGGGACAATATTCACCAGATGCAAACACATCCTTCAGTCTTTTTGCAAGGAGACAAGTCCCACGCACACCTGCGTATGCTGAAAGACCAGGTACTTTTGGTGGAGAAATCTGAAATTCTCTTCCCCTCCTCACCCCAGTTAATGTGCCCAAAATGACTTTAATGACTCCTGAAAAACTGAATTTGCTCCAGTTTGCATATATGTCCCTTCTTACCAAAGAAAAGGTGGGTGACWGCACAGAAAAGTCAAAGTTATGGAAATTTTGGGATGGTTTTTAAATATTTTGCCCTTCTTGGCCATAATTATAYAGAAAGAGGGTAAGTCAAATGTCTGTGGTCACATACATGCCCCTAAGCTACATCTAGGCTGCATCTGCTTATCGGTCTTAACCACCAATTACGCTGGCCATGCCTGGTTCAGATTGGGAAATATGCACATGACCACAAAATTCTCCTCTATAATCTGCCTACAAAATTAATGGTGAGGACAGATGAAGTAATTATAACAGCTCAATATCTGCTTATGGAAACACTTTCAACAGAAATCCAGGGAACATAATGAACTACTACTGGGATTTATACAGATATTCTGCTAACTGCAGCTTTATTTTTCCCTTGGAAAGATTTTATTCAAAACCATTCACTCCTAAACTGCATCAGCTTTGTTAGCAGTAATACATTAAGTTCTAGTGTAGCATTTCCAAAATTAAACCATTAATTAAACCATTAATTTACAATAAAGCCTTTAAAGAGCTATTTGTTCAGTAACAGCATGGCAGACAGGTTGCTAACATTAAAAAATGCAGATTAATTCATCATCACAATATACTGTTAAGTAGGATTCAAATATTTATTCAATTTGTCACTTGTGAGCTGGCGAAAACCTTTAACTTTGAAATACCATGAAATTCAAACTTCAGTAATTGGGCCTCAAAGAAAATGCCACATTTACAGATCAAGAACTCTATTTTTGTTAAGCACAAATCATTGACCAGGATAAGTAGCTTCAACTCAAAAATCTTGTCTGATCATAACGATAAAAGCATTAAATCCTATACTCCTCCTAAACACAACCTCTCCCCATTTTGTTTAGGGGGAAAATACAAAAATGAAACTCCTGAAAGCCACTAAAAGGAATACAGCTGACATAGCTGCATGARTCATCATTCAGCCTTTCCAAGCACAAGTGTAATAATAAGCACTTTTTTCCCCCAATTATACCGTACTTACTATACACTACAGGACCATTAAGTAAGCTGAGTAATCAGTTCTGGAGGCAAATTCTCCTAAGTTTTCATACATTTAAATCACACCCCAAAAAAGTGAGAAAAGCAAAAGCAAGMCACCAAATCGTAACATAACAAAGCTTCAAGAGAGGCATTTGGTTTTTCTTTGCTACTTACAGGAAGCTTCAGTGATGGACTCATGGTGTCTTGGGAAAGATTTTCAAGACAGTCTCCTTCGAGRGTTCCCAGCTCTGGCTGGGGACTTGAAGACAAAATTTCTTGCAATGGCAAGAGTATTTCTTCATCTTCATCATCATCATCTGCATCGAGATCACATTCCAAACTCTCATCCTCACTGTCAATGCTGCTCTTTGATTTGCTATTCAGTTTAGATGCCTCAGGACAGCCCTTTTCAACTTGCAACTCTTCTGACAGCTGTGAAGACGTGGGGCCACCTTCTACACACCCTTCCTTAAGGGGTAATGAACAGGGAACTATTTCACCAATCTCTTCTGAAACGGCAAGTTTCCAAGCATCTTCCACTGAATGCAGGTTGATTTTTTTTTCTGATGTTTTTCCTTTAGATTTTGGTAAACTGTTGCTGAGTTCAGTACTAACAGCTTTAGGAAGTGCAGGCCTTTCTGGTCTTTTTCTATCTTGCCGTTTTGCAGCATCCAAAACCTGAGATAAATCAGCATTTTGAAGTTGACAATTYGCGTCCTCTGTGAATACAGCGTTTGTTTGTGCGAAGTGGTGGCGAGAATGCAACACAGTACTTTTTTCCTGAGAAAGGGACTTTTCCAAGAAACAGTATGAGGGGGGCACCTGCAATTGATTCTCTTTGGTATCCACAATAGAAACRTGGTTATTTTTAATAGGACTGGGTGCAGAGTACGAAGGTGACAAACCTACAAAAGAGGCATTATTTCTTTCATTTTCATGGCTTGAGTCAAGATATTCCTCTGAAAGAATAGAATCATGCCTGGGTTGAGCAGCAGCCTCCATCAGCTGCACAACACCATTAGACAAAGACTTTAAGAAGCCGGTTTTTACAAAGTCAGACTTCCTATTTCTGCMTTGTTCAGAGGATCTACTGAAAATAGAGTCATTCAAGCTCGCTACCACAGAGTGATTTGAGCTGTTTGCATCCAAACCGACAGCGGTGCGTTTTCTTTTTCCAGGAGAGTCTTTTTGTTKGGATGGCCTAGAAGGCATCTTAGGACTAATGCAGAGTGATGGAAAAGACTGGCTTTTCCACATAACGGTGCCTTTTTCAGGTGACAGTCTCAGTAGATTTGGAGAAGAGGCCTCAGGCTTTGAAACGTGTTTTGATTGAGATGGGTCATCTATGAAAGGTGTTTTAAAAAAAACTTCAATTTATATAAAGTCAGTCAAAACTGTATCAGGTTTGAGACAATAAAGTAAAAATTAAAAGAGATAAAAATAAAGACCAGTTCTCATTAAGTTTTAATCTGTTTTTCATTAAAATCCAAAACTACTTTTAGCCTTACTGAAACAGCAGAAATAACCCTAACTAGACCACAGTAGATTTTGAGCTTAACAAAATTCATTCTTTGCAATAAACTTGCAGCAAATCTTTTTAAAAAGTATATTAAATCTCCACATTTCTGCCAATTACTAACTACTTTTAACTGCTGACACTACAGTTTGAACCTCTCAAATCCTATGAAAACTCATCTCATCCTCTGCATCATATTGCCAAAATTATCCTAAGAAGTCACTTTCAACTTTATTTTCCTTGCTCGTGACTGTCATAATACACATCAAAACCAAAGACTTCAACTAATTCAGCTACACACATGTAGCAGCAAAATGCAATGTTAAAAGATCATTAAAWAAAAGATACATTAAGTGATAAACCCAATTATCAATTAATTCCATACTATCAGAACTGTTTCTACCTGCTGCAGTCTCCCATGAAGCAGAATGTGATCTTTTTCTCAAGGGATATCCATTTCCCTAAAAATAAAGATTGAGGAAGTTAGTTTTAATTTAAACATTAGTTTTAATTTAAATATTAAAAGCAGAACGTTGTCCTGTGTCCAATGAATCAGCTAGCACAGACTGTTCCCATTACTCCAGAAACATGATGGTTACAAAGAGCTCGCCAAAAGGACTGCCCCAAACCTGGATTTTAYCCCTTCTCTTCAGATCTGCCCTGGCTCTAAACCTCTCCAGCTTCAGCAGTAATTAACGCAATTAGTTTCTTGCCTCCCTGAGTTATCTGAGAGACATGACCCAGCTGTCCTCAAAAAAGGCTTGAGGAACTTAGGTGACAAAAAGATGGTAGCCACAGGCAAAGAAACAGTGGAGTAGTATGGCGTTAAGAAGAYACAAACCAGTCTTTTATTTTCTATTTTAGAGACACACAATCACTTTCTTTGCTAGTAACCAACTACTTGCTTGTTTGGTAAAGAAAAAGAGTAATATTTCAACCTAGAATGAAATACAGTATGTTTAAACAAGACCACCGCCTCCTCCATTCAGGTATTGTGGTTTAAGTGTAGAATTTGAACTGCTACTAACTGCAGCTTCAGCTAGTGAAAAACTGTCAGGTAGGAAAACTGCCACTGCTGCTCCCTAAATTGCACTATAAAGGAACATGATCGTTTATAACGAAACATTTTCTCTTCAACAGTCACAGCCTCCCACCCTGCTCTTCCCGAGACAACTACACAAGGAGTTCTTGCCACTTCACTGAAGAAAAAAAAATTATCTAAGATAGAGAGAAGTTAATCATTTCTTTATGTAGRTATCTTTTCAAATGATTTGAATTTGAAATGCCAATTTATAAAGATTACAGCTCACTGAAATCTATAAAAGCAGATTTAACAAAAGGAGATTTATTTAGTAAATAAATAAATAAAACAGACAACCCAACACATTTGGTGCCAACCACATGCTGGCTCACTCCTCAGTTGCAGCAGCAGGTGCAAGCAGGAGGAATTAACCTGCTCTGGGGCCCTATGCACAGAACAGTGGCAAAAGTGGCAGCAGTTCTTGAGAAGAGCTGACTGGTAATTTTTACACAGCTGCTGCTTATACAAAGGCATTCTGTTGCATTTTGTTTTTTAAAAGTTTGCCTCTTCAACAGGAATATATAGGCATTGGATGGGCAATTTCTTGCTATTTAAGTCTATTATCCTTCCAGGTAATTTACAGATTAGGTAGCGTAGGCATTTAAGTGTTGTTAGAAGAGGTACATAGATAAAAAAGAAGATCCTAGATTAAAAAAAAAAAAAGCTAGGATGAAAACAAACTAAGGTAAAACAGCTGATGCTTTATTTTAATGTAAACCTAACCCAGCTTTAATATTTCCCCTTTTTAAAAGGGGACTGCTTTCAAGCTGGGTTTTCTTATTTGAAGTGGTTCATCAGCTAACCTAAGCATGACTTAAAAGTCAGAGAGAAAAACAAACTTTTGCGACATCTGAAAGAGGGAGCACCAAGAATCTTACCCTATCTTTAAAAAGTTGTCACAGACTTGAAGCTAAATGACCTTTTCAAGCATACCTGATGTGATAAACTCATTCCTGAGAATGGCTTTGCTGCATGTGGCTTAGATTGCTGCTTTCTATGCTTCTGCTTCCTTTCTCTGCAGCGAGCTTCCAGTGATAGCCTATACTGGGGATCACCTGAAGCACCCTGCACTTTCACAGAATGCCCTGGACTTTGGCACAGAGCTGTGTTGCTCACATGCCCATTATTTCTAGAGTGAGTATTTATAGCATCGGCTTCCAGTGATGAAACCCATCTGTCAGAGTCTGAACTGGTTTCTTCTACATCCATACGGTCAGTCGTCTGTTCCCAGCTATTTCCACATGACAGTGGTGTCCTCATTACACCCAGACACTTCTCATTTCTTCCTTGTTCTTGCTTGACGGTTTTATCCTTTGGGGCCAACGAACAACTGGATGACCCTGCAGTTATGAAGAGTTTTTGAATCACGACTTTAGGGTACACTGAAGTGAATGTCCTGCAYGTTCTGCTGTTCTCCAAGGAGGTTACCTTGTCCCTTTTCCCCTTAACTCCTCTTCGAAAGGCATCTAGCCCAGGACTCGTGCTTGGTGCTTGGACTGGCATCTTTTTCCTCCTGACTTGCTTTGGAGAGGATACTTTCTTTTCAAAACGCTCAGCACATAAAGCTGACATCCCAGTTCCTCCATCTTTTACGTTTCCTTTGTCTGGTGAGCACAGCACAGTTCTGTCTTTACAGCCCAGATCTAAGGGAAAAAAATAGAATGAAAAGATTATTCACGGTCACAATACTGAAGAGAACAATTTCCTTATTAGACTGTATTTAGTATTTCACCTCTCATACACACAAAAGTGGATTTACTGAAGCACACTCAACATTCATTAGCAGTATACAACTCATTTCTCATGGAGTAAGATTGCACGACCTATGCCACAGCTTCAGGTATTACAAACAATCCATTCCAAACATTCCGAACATTCTAAATATTTTTAACCAATACTCATTTCCCTGTAAGGAGGTAAAGGATTAAATTACATTAATTTATATATATATAAAACCTCTTGTTCATTTTTATGTACTTGATGATTTACACCTGTTATATAGCTGTTCCAGACTGAAATGAGATCAGGCTCAACTTCTGCATTCTTATATAACTAAAACTCATATATCAACATTAAAAGACAGATATTTACCTTGCTTTAAAACTGGTTTGAAGAATTCTGTAATTGACTGATTTCTGAAGGGAGAAAAAAAAAAAACATCTCTTTAAGACAGTAATACATAAATGCCCAGGCAGAAAATAATCAATAAAACTACAATGTCAGAATTTCAAAATTCCTACAGAAATATTTTTATGTCAGAAACTCTATCATGGAAGTTTATTTTTCTGATACACTTCATGTTGCAAGACCAAAGAAGTCAAACTGTTAGTTTCCTTTTTTTAACCAGTTTATTTCATCATTCCAGTAAATCTTTACAATTCTTTCAGCTTAAAATAATCTTTCTTGAATGGAATTGACCTCAGCTGTACTCAGTATCCCAGAAGGGAACTCATTAATACCTCCTTTATAATCTCTGCATTCGCACTGCCAACACTTTTAGCTTTTAGCCAGTCAATTACCCTTATTTTTTTAAAAGGTTACAATCACACTGGCTCATCTGCTATTCTACAGGCAACAGGTTAACTGCTAGTTCAACACGCTGTCCCCCAACTTGTGTTTTTCTGCTAGATTAATAAATTGACAAATTGTATTTGTACATGGGAAGACCTGCACCAGCACAGAGGGCAAGAAGGAAGGTGGTGGGAACTGGATTCTCCTCTCATAGCCCCAGTGATCTAGTAAATCAGCTCACCATAGCACCTGAATGCGTACCCCTGGTAACCTGAATAAAAGAACACAGCTCTTCTTACACCTGGCACATGCATGTTTAATGCTGATTGTCTTTGAAGAACTTACCTGCCAATTTCTACTGAATCTATAAAGAGCCTGGCGTCAGCTGAGACTGTTTTCCTCAACAGCCTTACTTAAAAAAAAATAAAGCTTAAATCCAAGCTGTCACTCCGAAACAGAGAAAGTAAACCTAAAAATGCCAGTTGTGCCACTTCTATTAAGGCTGCATTAAAATTTCATCCAGAGATAGATTTTGACAGGCAAATAACACTTTGAAGTTACAAACTAAAAAGAAAGTGTTATAGGGGAAGGAGATGGCTATAACAATACCCACCAATGACCAAACTCTTTGACACATTACTGCCTGCAATGAATTATAGACACATAGCTCTGTAAATTGCAAAGTTCAGCTAATCCTGTAACTTCGCTCTTGATGCCCGAAACAACTTGTGCATCACTTTTCCACACTTTTTTTTCCCATCCAGTTGGTGACACACTGGGATGCCAATTCCCACCACACCAGATTCTCAAACAGTACAAAGGTCCTGTTGGCCTTGCCCCATCTGTAACAGAAGCCCCATGCCAGGGGCACCTCTTTGGGCATGTGTTATGGGTATCTTCTGGCTTCCAACGCACAAACAGCATTCTGCAGCCTTCCTATTTTACACACCCTCAGCACAATAAGGAACTTTACACCAAAGGTGGTTTCCTACCACAAACACCTTGGATGGCAGAACATGAAGGCATTTCTGTGAATTTTATTTCTGAAAATAGTTAGAAAATCTGAATGATGCATGGTTTGGGCATTAAAATATTGTTCTTAAAATGTTGTTGAACATAGTTCTGAATAGCTTCAGAACTGTGAACACACTATCATCATCTTCCTCCACGTTACATGGAAGTCGAGCACTAATTTCAAGGCTATCCTGTCCTTGTTCTGTAACTTTAAGTTTCGAGCAAGGTATTGGTTTGAGAACAGCGGAATAATACACATTAAGGCCTTTCTACATATTTTATAATCATTCTCTGCTTTCCAAAATACAGAGAAATACAGTTACTGTCTGCAAAAGAGTGGCAACAAAGGCTGGAACCATTTATTGAAGTTTCTAAGCTAATATTTTAAAGCATCTATGCGACTGTGCACTCACAGCCTCAAAAACCAGCTTTCAAGTTGGAGCCAGAAAATCCCACAGCTCGCTTATTCTAACTCAACTTGCATTTTCAATCTTTCTGTAAGCATATTGCTTTAACTGTCACTTTGCATAGCACCATTTCTGGATTTTTAACACACACAAATACAGAATACAGACATCTATCAAGTACTGTGCTTCAGTGTACTGTGACCCGAGAAAACCTTAGGTAATCAGAGCATGTGRCGATTAAAACAAGTGTTTCTGGCTTTCTGAAAAGGGCAGAAAAAGCACTAGTCAAAGATTTACCTGCCATAAACTTGATTTCATGTAGACCAAAACACCTCCCCTTTTCTAGTCTGCTGAAGCAAAAGGGTTCACACACTTCAGTTCAACTGRGCAGTCAAAAGGATCAAAATATATTTTGCTGTCACTCCTGTTGCTGACTGATCTGCCCTTCCATTCTGCACTGTGCTCYGCTCCAAGGCAGTGCTCCCTTCCCAGGACATTCCCAACACTTGTTTGTGGCTGCTCTCACAGGCAGAAGTCATGCCGTGGCAATGGCTTTCTGCACTACAAATCCTTCCTGAACTCCTGTTTTCCTATCTRTGGAAATGTGCTTCTCCTTTCAGACTTACACTTTACCTTCCCTTACTTCATTTTTTTTAATAACAAAACTAAAAGCTTCTGCTGCCGTCTTCTTTCCCCAGCCACTCATTTCAAATGTCTGCTTACCGTTCTCTATTATCTAAGACTATTACCTCACTGCTATGTAGAATTTTATTATAAATACAAAAGCTCTGTAACAAAACTTAGATTTGTTTCATACTTCTACAAAGCTTTTTAAAACACAACTGAGAGCCTAGAGGSGTTAACTTTGGAACAGGATTTTTTCCCCTCAGCATTACAAGTCTAACCCGAGTGCAMAGTCTCATGTCAGTCTCATGCTGTTTGTTTCACAGTGCTTAACCACCAACATTTTCCGTTCTGCATTTGCCATTCTGCTTCCGGAAGCACAAGGGATAGGAACTGTCCAACAAAAACAGGATGCTAATTTCTCAACTGCACCTCAGCTGCACCTCAGCCTAGAAAAATCAAGTAAAAGCGAAAGTAAAAAGTATATATAAAAAAACGAAGYGCAAGAAGGAACATGACAAAATCCTGCCATCTCCCACTTTTTCATTGTCTTGAAAACAYGAGAAGACTATGCATTTTCCACGTGGGAAGGAGCATATCTGTTCACAAGAAAACTTACATTATTCCTTTAATAAGAAGTAAAATCAGTCCTTAAAGACTGAAGAATTGACCAAATGATAGTCTCTAAATTTCCTTCTTCTACATGTTATGAAAGGAAGCCGTTTGTGGTTGTTTAATGTACCTCTCTCAACAAAAAAAAAGCTTTGGTTTATGCTTTTCACCAAAGTATAAGAACTCAACAATTATCATCACTGAAAATTATTCACTCTTTTTGTGTGTGTGTGAAATTTCATCTTAAGTGAGAAACTAGAGGCACCACTAAAAACACCTCGGGAAGGAAAAAGGCAAGAAACCATAAACATGCAGTCTCACTTGACACACAGAAAAAAAGCCAAAGTCAGAAAATAAAACTAGCAAACTTTACAAAATTAAGTACACAGCACCTTAAAGGAAGGGATGAAAAATTTCTTTCCCTTGTTAAGCAGCTGAAACCCATAAGAGTCTCTAAGATAATTATTTCTTACAGCTGCATCAACCTCAATCCCCCACTGGACAAAGAGCATATTTTTAACAATTAGTGCTGGAAACACCACCATCAACAGCTCCAAAAAAAAAAAAAAAAAAACCCAAAGTCAAACAAAGTAGGAATACACTACATGATATAACTATACATATCTTTGACAAAACGAAGCCACTTTGAAACTGCTACAGAAACAACAACGACAAGAAATTTGTACCAAAAACTTTCTAAGGAGTTTCTACATGACCACAATACCAAGGAAAGCTTTTTCTTTTCCCCTCCCCTCTTAAAGATGTTCTGAAAACCTCCTGGGCAGCAAAAACAAAGCTCCTTAGTGACGTCAGTTTCTCAACCAGGACGAACACAGAAAAGAAACCGAAAGTTTAGCCCCTCCCTTTCATCCTAAGCCATCAAAAGCAGACATAAACAAAATGAGGTGCTGCTGTGGGGTAAGAACTTGAGACTTTTTTCACACCGCAAGGCGCAAAACTTGTTTAACTCAGCAGCCTATGAAAAGCTCATCAAGCCTTTAGCAGGACTTCAGCGYGCAGCAGATCATCTCCTCTACAGAGTGTTACCAACCACCCCTGCCCTTAGCAGAGGCCACCCCCTACAGCATCATCCGCAGTTCACAGCTRAAGAGGATCAAGAGCAGAACTGAGGACAAAGTTTTCCCTTTGAGCTCAAGCRCCGAGGCCCAGCTTTAGAGGTAGAGCTGGCAGCAAACACTGACGTTTAGGACTTGCGCACACACGGCAGGACTSGAGACTTGCAGAGCTCCCTGCAGATGCTGGTCGGCCCCTGGCCGGGTATCGCTTTCTTAGAGCGCCTCTTAGGTTCCCGGCTATTGACGCCTTTCGCCCAGGCCTCTGGGGCAGCAGAACCKAATAAAAACGAGGGTAAAAGGAGGCACCTGCGGCCCCCACAGCCCCATAATAGACCCAAATAGGGTCGGCCATGGTGGGGCGGCATCATGGCGGCCATGCTGGCGGCGGGGCCGCAGGGCACTCTGGGAGCCGCCCCGCCCGCGCGCGCCCCCTGGCGGCGGGGCCGCAGGGCACTCTGGGAGCCGCCCCGCCCGCGC
>NW_020455976.1:1798470-1814462 GCF_003342845.1 Nothoprocta perdicaria
GCAGTCTCGAGTGCTCTCTCTGCCCGCGGCCGCCGGCCTAAAATGGCGCCGAGACGCGGTGACGGGTGGGCACGGCGACGGCGAGCCCGCGCCCAGCGGACGTGTCATGGCTAGCGGTGCCCAGCAGGCGCCACGAGGCAGGAGAAAACAGCGCGGCCACCCGGTCCCGGCGCCGCTCCCCCGCCCATGGCAGGGGCACCGGCAGCGCGACCCTCGCCCCCGCGAGCAGCGGGACTTGGGGCGGGGGAGCTCTCCACTTCCGCCGCCCATTGGCTGAGCAGACGAAGAGGTAGCGCCTGCTATTGGCCCGCTGCCTCCGGGGGGCGGGACGCGCCGCTGCGATTGGCTGAGGCGCAGGGGAGGGGCCTCCCCCAGCCTAGACAGGGCGCTTTGGCGCCATGACCTCGCGCCCCTCCTTCCCGCCCAGTTTCTCGGTCGCTGATTGGCCCGCGCGCGGCCCCGCCCGTCCCCGCCCAGGCGAGCGGCGGCCGCCATGAGGGAGCCGCCCGTTTAACGGTGGAAACGGGAGAGTTTTAGGTGGCACCCGCCGTTACTTCCCCCAAAAGCACGAGTCAGGCGGCGCCGGCGCCCCTCGGCGGGCTGCGCTTCCAGCTCCTTCCCCTCCTGTAGCAGGGGATGGGCCCAGGCCTGCAGCAGGGTGCCCTGGAGCTGGAGGGCCAGGGATTGAGGGCAGGGCTTGCTCCCGGGGCCGAGGGAAACCTGCCGCTGCTTGGGGCTGCGGCCAGGGGCAATGCACCAGGGAGCCTGTTCGGTACAAAACTAGTGTCCAAAGATACATGCAAGGAGGAGTTGTCCCCCCAAAATGATGATTGTCACTGCAGTGGCTAGAAGCAGGCCTCACACACAAAGGAGCTGGCTTGCAACATGAATGAAGCCTCTTTCTTCCTCCAAGCAGTGGCAGAGAGCTGAGGCAATTTGTTTTAAAACAACAAAAAAGGACACCATTGTGGGGTTTTTTGGTTGTTTTTTTAAGCACAACACTTCACATAAACGTAGATGTAACAGGCCCAGTCTCTTGTCATTTTTTCCAGCATTCCAGCACTCAGAAATGCAGGTGCACAGTCCACCCACATGCAGAGGACCAGACCCAGCCTGTGTCCCTTTGTGCACCCCACCTACCCCACGCTGTCCAGTTAAGGGGGAGCTGGTGGGATAGAAGCAACAGGAAAACACAAGTCACAGAACAGGAGCTCCAGGCAAAGCCATTAAGCTTGCCTCTGCATTACACTCTTTGCTCCTCCATCCTGCTGCCTCCCAGCCCCCCTGCTTTTCAGAAAGCCTTCAACCGTGTAGTTTATTTTGTCTTGAGCCCAAGAGGAAGAGCAGAAACAAAATTCACCGTTTCATCAACATTTTGCTCTCCTTTTGCCTTACCACACATTTGTCTTCAGTTTCATTGCAAGCTTTGTCAGCTCTTTGGGGCCTTCTCTGCCCATTGATCTGTATAAAGTTTCCATAAGAGCCACTATATCCAATGCCACAAACTCCCCTGTTACACTTGATGCAATTTTCCTGAGCAGCATATGGAGAACAAGTGGGCTTGCTTTCACATGGATCTGCTAGAATATACAATAATGTCTATGAATTACTGTCTGATAAAGAGTTAAGCAAGTTCATCCCCATTGCTACTAGCCAAGAATTCCACAAGTATTTTCTTGATGTCATTGAAGGAGTAGACAAAAATCAAAACAGTTGCTTTCCTGTCAGTTCAGTATTTGAATCTAGTAAATTTAACAGATGCATTTTGAACAAGCCTTTAAATTTTTTGTAAAGTTTCGACTATATTATTTGTAGCCTTTTCTACCTGCTTTTTTAATGACGTTAATGTTTTTTTCCAGAAAAGAACCCACAAAAGTGGTAGTTCAATGGCACTGAGGATAGAAAGAGACAAAAAGTGCAGCAGCTATAACTGCATCAGCTTTATTTTCCATGAAGGCTGTACAGCATAACATCATCCCACTGATGTATATTGTTATAAAATATATATGTATACAGTTTAAATATACATCCTACAATAGGCCTTAATTTCAAACCAACTGTCAATAGCACTAGACTCACAAAAATAGGTAACAGGAAAAAATAACATTCCAACTGCTTTTTTAAACTGGAGTAAGTTTAATCTTAAGTATTTCCAAAGAAAAAGGAATCTCATTTTCTCTAGTACCTTTGAGCACTTGAGTTCTTACACTTTCCTTCCTCCAAATTAAGAARAAGGCAGGAAAAGCCCAGCTGTGTCTGGCTTTCAAGTTAGAAAATCATTTACCACTTGTCCAGGCCCTTTTTACTGCTACTCATTTCTATTCGTTCTCCCCATAACACAGACAGTATCTCAGTTTCTGCACTTTACCCACAAGCCTAGGTAATCAGAAACCCTGAAAAAGCACAAATCTGAAGAAAATATGTGGTTTTACAAGTAGGTCTGGAACTGCACAAGGAGAATTATGCAAGTCATTCTTTGCTATTTGATTACAACTAGTTAATTGGCTTACAGAATGACTCATACCTCCCTGCTCCAAACACACAAAACCAGGAACTATCCCAGAACACCAGTTTTCCACAGCAAATTGGGCTGCCTACAGTACAACTACATTGCGATGAAGAACTAAGCTGGCCTTCAGCATCTGAACTGCATTATCTGCAATCATGAAATCTTTATTAGAATGCTTTAATGTAAAGTTTCCAAGTGGAGCTATTAAAGTCCCTGACTATGACAAGAGAAATCTACTTTTGTCAGAGACCAAGTGAAGAGAAACATTTCACTTCTAGTCTGGGAAGAAATCATCCTTAGGCTTTAGAAAACATAGTTCAACTTACAAGTCACTCAATTTTCATTTGACTACATCAATATTTTTAGCATGGTGCCAAGCCATTTAGAAAAACATCCATCACTATGAAGTGACAACACTTCCTAACCTTGGAAGTCCTAAATATTTGAAGCCCTAAAACCATAGCTGAATGATATGGTAAGAAGAAAGTTTGCTTTCAATCTCCAAAGTCACAAGAGGCTGATACACTTCAAATGCATATATAGAAAAGGAAATACATCCTCCTTTCTCCATACAGGAAGGTCACCCAAGGGCCACTGCTGACACACCCACTTCTTCCCCTCAAGAGGTCTTTTTTATTCAAATAATCTTTCCGACAGCAGCCTGCACTGCCTGTATCACACTGTTCTGCACTGTCCCAAAGGAGCAGCCACCAAACTGGTCACACACGGCTACGAAAGAGCCTGCAGGTCACTCGGGTGTTCAGGTGCATGGGCATTCATAGCCGTGGCACCACCTCCAGCCGTCAGATGCTATACCTGATACTCAACCATGAACTCAAGCTTCCTCTTGGATGCAGCTTGCATCAGAAAGTGCCATTTTCCAGTGGGCCATTTGCAGTCTTTTGGAAAGGGATTGGGATGTCCTGCAGGCTGCCGAGTCTCAACAGTAGCGTGGGACATAGCTGAAGATGGTGACCCCACACAGTGTCCCCATCATCCTGCACCTGCTTCATAAATTCAAAGCTCCATAGAACATGATGAAACAAACTTAATCAGGTTCTTTGAAGGTCTAGGGGCCTCCCTTCTGTTCCTTTCCCTCTCATTTTAAGTCACCCAACTTGTGGTCCTGCAAAGGGCCAGTCATTCAGCATCCCTGAGCACACGCAGCCCCAACAGACTCAAAGAGAGAGACAGAACATCCTAGGAGGATTTCAGCAGCCCCTGCCACTCCAGGAAACTAAGTGCCAGCAAAGAAGCAGGGCTGCAAAAAGATTTCTACGTGGGGAACAACATGCAAGGACAACAACTATAATACATAACTCTCCCATTGAATTGGGTGCTGGAAAATACCTTTTCCCTGACAGAGCATCAAATCAGGAAGAGAAGTACTGGTATCACAACCAATAGTCAGTAGCACACCTTTCAAGCTATAAATACTCCAATTATTTACAATACAACTATTACAAAGGTATATTCAGGTGTTTTCTACAGACACATGTGCAGTTACCATCACCCAGTGGGGGAGGCAGCCCCTTCACTCAGACAGAGGGTCCCATTGGCACACCAGTGGCCTCAGCAGATATTCAGAAAGCCCCTCTGTTTCTGCAGGTGCAGCTACAGCCCCATAATGCTGCCTGCCTGTAGCAGCTACTGCCCTCTTGAACGTGGTCCAAGTTAAACAACCTGTTGTTGACAGCAGGGCATGGTGGTGGCCTTGTGCAAGCTCAGCTGACCCTCGGTGTCCCAAGTTTATCTTCTTTTCTGTGGATTCAGAAGGACCTGCAGGCTTTGGAGCTTATCAGTTCCCGGGAGAAGTTTCACACACTGCTTCTCAGCATTTCATTTTTCCATTTCTTCAATTTGCCATTTTTTGGCAAATTTCTCCATCCACACATCTGCACCTACCTACACAGCCCATTCACACAAAGCTACTCAGAAGTGACAAGTGCTTTTCTTGCTCCACAGTTTTTCAGCTGAACAGTTATAGTGACACTTCCCCACCTTTCAAGCCTGCTTTGGACTACAGATACAACACGAGATAGAGAGGGGAGTGCAGGAGGGCAAAGATCAGCTGTGTCAGCACTCACCTATTGGAAGAGACAGACATTCAAATCTTCCATTGCTCCCTGTCCAGCAGGGAATGGGTAGAGAGCCCAGGGAAGTCTTGGAACCATTCCCTTGTTTTCCTGTGAGGTATTTTGTGATGTCTCATCCATGAGAGCTGAAGATGCTTTCTGTAGGCTGGCTTGCTGACACAAGTACCAAGTACCTCAGCACATAGCCCAGAGCGGGGCTGTGGCTCACACACACACCCCTGAACTAGAGCTATATAAAATCAGTGCACTTCTCCAGCGTGTGCAGGCTCTGCCCACCTCTGCTKCTTTCTCTCCTCAATTTGCTGTGTGGTTGCACCATGGCCACAAATTACAGAGCTCAAATACAGGCATTTTGGTGGTATTGCCAATGTTTTATTCTATTTTTCTGCAAGATGCTTCACCCTCCCACACTGTCAGGTGTTCCCCTACCAGACAATCAGATTGTCTGCACAAACCCTAATATTCCAGGAAATCAATTTATACCAGCTTTGCCAAAGAGACCTGGTTCTTCAAGTATTTAGCTCACTGACCAGAAAACTGCAACTTCATTTCTGTGAAAATTTGGCCAAAGTGTCCAGTTTTCCAATTCCAGCATCAATAACAACTTGATCAGTGGAGAATTTTCCTGCCTCAAGACTGTGAAGCCTCTTCCAGAGCYACCTCCTCCCAGGGAACTCCAACACACCCAGCCAGAAACTCAACCCTAGATGAGGACTGGCACAAAAAGCAGGCAAAATGACATATCTGTCAAGGGGACAGATATATCAGGACAGAGAAAAAAACTCTGCAACCATGTATCCCAGCTTTGGGCCCCATAATATTTCTACTACACTGTATTGCATTTTCTAAACACTAGTGTGATTCTAACACATTACTCTATAACTTAACACATTAGTCATCTGACATGTATCCCTTCCCATGAAGATTTTCACTGAAAGCTTTAAATCTACCTATGCCAATGGAAATTCCAGCTAATCTGTTCCCCACACCAGCTCCCTATCTTTAATTGTTGAAGTCCTTCAAAGCTGTTAGTGCCCGGACACTGGATATTTAACTTGAGAGAAGATCACCAGAACCATGTACAAACATCACCAGAACCATGTACAAACATCACCAGAACCATGTACAAACATCACCAGAACCATGTACAAACATCACCTGTCATGATGCTCAGAATATCCTGGTTTACAACTTAAAGCAAATTACAGTAAAAGATGGAAAGTGACTTCACCTGTGGCTTCTTCAGCAGACATCTGTCATGTTAACATCCATCAAAGTCCTTGCAGATCCTTTTCTGCTGAGGAGGTCTCTTGGAGAGCAGGTCTATATTCTTAGCAAACACTCTTCACTGCTGACAGTTTCTACAAAGATTAATCACTTTTTTTGGATGCAAAGTTCAAGCACAACCTCCAAATATGGAAGGGCAATCCATCCCTATCCATCCCCATCAGTCAATGAAAAGCACTTGCCTTCAGCAGCTTATCAATGTTTGTGGCTTTTTCCTGGGCCTGGCGCTCACACTATGACAAGCAAGAGGAAATTTAGCCAGTAAATTAGATTAGCTAATCAGACAAACATTGCCAGTCCTCACTCCCTCCACTTTATGTTGGGCTGTCACCAAGCTCTTAAGAAAATCTGTTTTCCACAGATGGAGGGAATCCCTGCACCAGCCAGGAATTCATCTTTCCCTTGTGATCAGACTGCTGAATTCAAGGAACTCAACCTGAAGAAGAAATACACAGAATTAGGAGATGCCAGCTGGGATAAAGGAACAGGAATCAGCCTCCATCACAAGTAGAGACAGGACATGCAAATAAGTCATTTGATGCCTAGAGTGAACACTAATATATTTGAAATAGGAATTTTATTGATTTCATATTGTGTTATATCTTGACACCTTTTTCATCTGTCCATTCCAGATCCTAAGGTTAACATATAAAAAGCTGCCCTGACAAAAGCAGTATGTACTGGCATACCTTTTTAATAGATATTTTCCCCCTAAACCCACAACACTAGCCGTCTCAGGCAGGATCCTAGGGCACAACTGCCCCCTCTGTGAGGAAATGGGTGACATCCAAGTTCATTAGAGGAGAACCAGCTTCAGAAAGTCCCTGCTCGTATGGAAATGACAGCACAGAAACACTATTAGATGTCAATAGAATGAGAGGCCACGAGAATTAGGCCATGCTCAGTGATCAAACCATAAACACCAACAAATACGATGGTTGCATCACGAGGCCTGTGCCCTGCACGTCACCAGCAAGGAACTCAGCAGCAGCCCCGTGTCCTGTTATCAGCAGGGTGCAGTGAGGCTGCACCACATCCTATTCACCCTTGCCTCTCTGCTCTCCCAACACGCAGGCAGGCTGGGGCCATAGGGATACTGAAAAAGGACACAGCAGACTATGGACCTGTCCTCAAATTTATGGAGGAAGCAGCAAGATTTGGCAAAAAAACCATTTCACTAATGCCTTTAAGCAGTCAGAATGATAAGGTATCTATGCAAAGTTAGATTTTAAAAAGGAATCAATTATCAAAAGGAAAAGAAAAGATGCAAGAAGGACTTGACAGCCAGTGTCTCGTTTCATACACAAGGGATCCTGGCCAAACAATTCAGGCATGTGKTTTGGTGCCCATTAATATAAGTGGAGCAAGAGTGCAAGTGACATTAAACCAGTGAGATAATTTAAAATAAATATAATTTGCCATAAAGTCTCACACCRAGTTCTCTTGCCTGCTCAGCATATATCCCATCTTCCTAATGCCCTGTGTGTTTTCCTCACACCTTTCCAGCTCAGCACTCCAGCAAGCTTCCTCAAATTGCTGGCTCACAGCAGAGCGCTGGGATGAGTCATCCAAGCTTGTCTGGGATCAATTGTCAAATCCCTGCCAGAAATGCAGGAAAAAGGGCCGCACACAGGGTTGGCTGGAGCAGCTTCCACCTAGGAAAGCTCCAGCAGCATCTCCGTGCCCCACTAATTGCTCTGCTCTGAATTCCCTCCAGCTGATCCACAGCTTCCCAGGAGCACAGAGCCAACCCTGCACACAGTGCTAATATCAGCACTGCATCGAGCTGAAGCCTCTATTTCTGTAGCCGCAGGAGAAACTGCTGCTTAGGCTTCAACCTTTCACATACAGTTGTGATTCACTAACCCACAGACCGTCTGGCAGAACTATTGCCCAAACAGCTCATCCCCATCTGACAGTCACCACCGACTGCAACCCCCTAGATTGTCTGCAATAAGGAATAACGCAGAGAATTGCAATTTGTCAAGACTTTTTCCTTTTTTGTTAATTCCAAGCTTACTTTTGTCTCGTTGCACCAAAATCCACAGCATCTTAAACATTCTGTGCAAACATAATACATATATTCTTTATACCTTTATATATGTATTACATCATGAATAGTCAGACAGACTACTACAAAATCCTTGGCAATGCATCCTCTTCCAGCAAGAAGCTTTTGATACCTAGTCTGAGTTCATGTGGTCAAACAGCCAGAAAATAGTGCAATTTCGATAAAAATCCTCATTCTAGCTTTGCAGGCTGCATGTYAAGGCAGGCAGATATCCAAAGGTACAAATACATGCTAAAAATAGGCAAACATCTCTCGCCAAGCTCCCTTCTTACATTGGTATGGATTCCTGAGGYTGCTAACTTGGTAGTGATGCAGGGACATCTGCACTAGCTGGAGCTGCACTTCATTATGGGCAAACACGCTCCCAGAGCAAGTCACTTGGTCACTTGACAAGCTGGGAGCTAAATGCAAAATGACACAGGAAAAACAACCYACTTCTGCAGGTGTCAGCTATGGGCAGGCTTCATACAAAGCTAAATAATTGCTAGCAAAATAATGCTCTGATAAGATAGGTTTTTTCCAAAACTTTCTGTAAGTAGGTGAAGCAATAACGCCTAATTTCCATTATCAATGTAATCACCACACCCAATTCCTTCATCATAGCTCTCATTCCAGCCCTTATCTCTCATGCTTAAACCCTCCTTAGGCGGGAGGCAACACGTGCTGGGACACGTGCTGCTGCCACRCTAGTGCAAACGTGCTGTTGCATTTGCAGATTCGTGTATACRTGCCTGTATCAGGGAATATACCACCAAATACCACTGATAGGAATGCTTAGAAAGCTGACAAATCACACTGGTTTTTAAATTTAAAGCAGAACTAGACTAGTATCTATTACCAGCACTGTTCATGCTAATAATAATTCTTACCCATTATTAAACATTACCACAGCASAGTAGCTCTTAAGCACTATCAGTTACCACTGTGTACTCAAAACAGTCATTAACGGCTCTACCCTAAATTGAATCCCCAAATTGACTGAGGGATTGCATTACCGCGGAGCCGATGCCACATGGTGAGTGCTGGTGGCTGCAGCCCTTGGCAAGCCTGGTCACCAAGTGCGTTCAGGCCCGTGAGTTCAACAGCCCAAACCAAAACAATTCCTTCTGCTGCAGCCCAAACTGGACAATTTAATTCCTTCATAGGAGTTGAGTTTCTAGATAGTGTCCAGCGCTTGGGTTGTGCAGGATCTGGGCAAGGCAGGTTTCATTCCCAAGATCCAGGAGGTGCTTCATCCTGTCGCTTGCCTTTTTCTCCCTCTGCTTTAAGCTACCTTAAAGCAAAAAGAGTCTCTCCCCAGCTCTCGAGGCTGCACTGTGTCAGTAATCAGCCATTAATAAGTTGTTATGATTCTTCCTCACTGCTTCCAGCCTGTGGCCACATTCCCAAAGCCTTCAGTGSTCTCCCACAGCCAAACAGGGCATCCCAGCAAGGCCCCAGGCTGGTCCCCAAGCTCTGGATCACCGAGTTCTCACAACAAGCTGATAACCAGCCAAACAGGCCACAGCCGGGGCTGGTCCCGGCCACCACAATACCACACATACAGCCACGCTACATCAGTGTGCACATGGCCAGGTGCAAAGCCCAGCTTTTCTGCTGGGGTTCAGGACGTTGGCTGCGGGTCTCAACCTCAGCTGCCCTCCAGCCTGCCAGGTGCCAGCCACACTCCACACCTCTCCCCARAGAATCTTTAAATGTAGCATCTCAGGCAGATAAATAAACAGCATTGAGTTTTTCTTCAGTTACTTTTCCCATTCAATTCTCATTTTCAGTATCCTCAGCTTGAGGACCAAAGATAAGCAACTTCCCCCCTGCACCATCCCTTTATCTCATGTTTTAATCACTCTGGGCATTAGCAGCACAGACCCTTGCCCCCTCACTCCCCTTTGGCCTTATGCTTCTGACCAAAGCGGTTTCTTTTATTCCAGAGTTGTATTAAAGAGAACCTTGATGCTTTTCTTCAAAGCTGATCTACAGCTTAATGATGAACTGTTGACCCTGCTGTCCAGCAGTCTGTCCTGAACCACAGGACAAGCTCTGAGCTAAAACTATCTGGTAGTAAGTCAAAAAAACCTTGGAATATGCAAGTAACCCACCAAAATAAGCATTGACATTTTAACCTTTGGAAGTTCCATTTCTAGTAAGGGAATCTTTTAAGTATTTTTTTTTTAATGAAACAGGAGAGTCTTGTTGGATTATCTGAATTTAATGTCTGATTAAATGGTTTAGAGCTCAGCTATGCTTTTACATTTACATTATGAGACAACCCTACTCTATAAAGCTTTTTATATGTAAAAGAAAGGTTGCAGAAAGAGGCTTAAAAAAAAAAATCACTGTCCTTACTGTAAAAAGGTTTTCAGGTATGGGCTTAAGTTGTTCATTAACTTAACAGAAATGCACCCAGAAAGAACTTCCCATGTTAAAAATGAGCAAGATGAAAGAGTTGATCCAAAAACAACACATACGCATGTTCATTGGATTGACTGCAAGTAAAAGACACAGTGGTTACAGCAGAGCAGGTATTCTTTCACTTCACTCAGCCAGGCCCCTTTAATTTCTTCTTGCAGAAACACATTTAACTCAGAGATAAGACCCAAATCAATGYAATCAATTAAAAGCTCCAGCTACATCCGTGGCCAGGCACAGCTGGGCATGGCAGCTCATCACTCCCTGCTCCCTCTCCTCTTGTCCTGCTGCAGCTCCCCCCGCCGCAGCCCTCCTCTGCCAGCACTCTGCAGCTGCTCCTTCACCCCTTCCRTCAAGTGGGGTTTAAAGAGTTTATTAAACAGCCTCTTTGCTCACCCAGACTGTTTTGACTAATGTGCGCTCCAGACACGGGGGGCTCAGGGGCTCGGCTGGCAGGCGCAGGGTGATGACAGGGTCTGGGCTGGCAGCCCTCCTGCCCGGCACAGCGGGACAGAGCCACGTTTCACAGGAGCAGGAGACTCTCCGTGTAACAGTGAGCACGAGGTGCATGGGCAGCAGCCAGCCCTGCACGTGGCAGCCAGCCCAGGGGCTAATCCTGACCATGCCCCRTGTCCTACAGTGCCCAGCTGGGCTAGAAACAAAGACCACCCTTTGCATTTCTCTTCATGTGTATTTTACAGTGATAGGRTTTCCAGATGTTAATTCATCCTCCCTTAGGCCCTAGGGCTGGCAGAAGGACTTTTCCCAAGCAGGCTCCATGCACTCCTTGATGCAGCCCSTTCCAGGACAGGCTGTGCATTTGCAGGCTGCTTTCCTTCCCATCTTGCTGCCCACGCTGTGAGCAGCTGTGCTCCTTCAATGCAGGAGCTCAACCACTTCCCTGTCAGCCCCAAAGAGCACTTATCCACTCCCATCCCCTCAAAGGCTGCTTGTTTCATCCTGGCTAACATTCCTTACAGAGCACCCAGAATCAGCTGCAGATGGGGTTRATGGGTGCCCCTGGATGCACACACAGTAACCTCCTGCTTTTCCTTTGGTTTGACRGCTGGAAAAGGACTCCTGGAAAAACATCCCCCCCCCTCCCAGAGCCCAACCCCTGTGCTCAGCACCTCACCATACACAGCTCTGCAAGGAGCAGAACCCAGMTGAAAATAACCCAGAAGCAACAAGAATGGGCTTTTCCCCCTCAAAATCCCCAATTCAGTGCCCTAGGGAACTGCAAATGCATGTGCGTGAGGAAGGGCACAAACAGCTGCCTGGGGGAGGGCAGGGACTTGCTTCCCCCCAGCAGCAACAAGCACTAGAGGCTTCTGGAAGAGCAGCTGGATGAGGGACTTAAAATAYAGCACAGCCTGAAAAGAAACCAACCTCCAAAGCCCATCTCCATTTAATGCTGATATAATGGGAACCAGTGATTAGGACCAGAAACTAGACAGGTCAAAATGAGTCAAGGGGGAAAAAAGTTGCTCTGCTGGTTACCCCTAGCATTATTTAGGAGCAATGTTGGATTTCCCATTTCCCAATATCTCCAAACTTGTCTTTTGAGGAAGAAAAATATGCTTTAACATAACCAGCTAACATTGCAAGGAAACAAGGCAAGCAAAAAAAAAAAAAAAGGGGAGGTCAGTCTGGTCTCTGCTCATTTGGAAGCTCTGTGAGCTCTAGGAAAATGTAGTTACAGTATTTTCCTTATATCTGTGCTTACCCTACTGCACCCAGAGAGCAGTAGGTGCTTGGCCACAAGGGACCTTCCACTTGTGGCCACCTCACACATACAGCAGCTTGCTGCATGTTCAGAGCACGTGCCAGTCAACACAGCATCYGATTCCCAGCCCTTCTGTTTTGCCTGTTCCAGGGAATATTTTCCAGTTCTCCTTCCAGCTCCATATCATCCCAGACAGAGCTTACCCTACATGTCCTACACAGTTATCCCTTTCACTACAACAATCAGCAGATTGGACAAGTGTCCCTTCAACATTTGTCACRTTTTTCTGGGGTTCCACTTAGATCAGCCACACTAAAAACAGGCTTTCCTGGGCAGAAAATAACAGACAAGGTTAATTATTACTGATATCAGTAAGAAACTATTACAAAGTAAGACTTCACTAGCAATTTCTTCTGGCCACCATGCTGSTTCCTCTGCTGTTGAGAGCAACCAGACATTAAGTCTATATGAAGTAACCCCACAGTTCATCTACAAAACAGAAAAAGGCCCTTCTTGAACACACATTCCCGTGTGACACCAAGCCACACTCTGCCTTTGGCTTCCGCAGCATTAGTAGCGCTAATGACACAGCAGAGAGGGYTGGAGCTGCACTTCAGTAACCCACAGACACTGTTTGATGCTTTTCTTCACTTTATGCTGAAAGCTGAGCAAGCAAAGCCAGAAATCACAGCACTGAAGGGCCTGGACACAACCCCAGCAAAGCAGGAGCTGGGGGAGCCAGGAAGGACCATGCTGGCCCCAGCAGCACCTCATCTGGTGGCCTTGGTTCCACAAATAAGGAAGTCCTGGCTACAGAAGTGACAATCAAGAAGTTTTTCATCCAATTCCTATTTGTATATGGACTCAAAGAAGGMGGAAGGGGCTCCTAATTGCAAAATTGCCAAAGGCAAATTCAATGCAGCTTGTTTGTGTGGGGATCAACACACCATCTCTTACACTTCCCCTACCTTTCCGCTTGCATTAAGGCTCTTTAAATAAGGGAAGCAACCCCTTAAAAGCCRCAGCTTGGAAACACATGTGGATTTTTCTTCTTCACTTCTGAAGTGATTTACTGAAGTGCAGATCAGGGTTTGCAATTCCTTAATCTGGATTGCCCCTGAAAACTTCCAAAGTGGTGAGAAACACAGTTCTCCCATCTATTCCTGATGCTGCCTGGTCTCCTATATAGATATTGAAATTAATTCTGTGCTTTTGCGCATGGATATTGAAATAGGATTTTTTTGAGCTTATTTATAAACCCATGCTGATATTACAAGCAAAAAAAAAGTTCTTACCAAAGTCACCTGCTAATGCTGTGAAATCCATAAGTTTTGACTTGCAAAAGTTTTAATGAACCTTGCTGGGAGACACATAATGTACCCAGCACAAGTGGGTTGGTATTTACCTCATCTCCAAACAGAGCCATGGCTTTCCCTTGCCTTTATGCTGCACCAATTCCTTGAGCAACATCCACTGAAATTCCCTCCTCCTAAGGCATCCCTGCCATTTTCCCACACTCTCTATTATTTACATGAGGCTGCTGGGGATGAAACCATTGATCATTCCAGCCCACAGGTGATTACAAAGTAGGATGAGACAGGACTCAAGGCACTGCCCTCTGGCATGGTGGGATCATGGAGGCCAACTTTGACAAATACTTTTCTCCCATGCTGCTAAAACCTTCTAAGACCCTCAGATACACAAACATGCAAAGTACATTGGTCCGGACTGTCACTGCTCAGCRGAGCTGCTTGTGCTTGAGCAGAGTCTGTGTCTCATGTTGAACCAAAGCATTTATTCATGWGCCATGTGAAACATCTACACACTCAAACTTGTTGGCAAAGGCAAGCCTGGCAGCTCCCAGAAGTTCATTCCAGCGCAGGCACCTCCAAGCTGAGCTGCTTTGTTAGGGCCAGCCAGGAAATGAGAACAGGCTAAATCCACTGCTGCTCTGGCCTGAYGACAGTGGTCCCTAGGCCAAGCACACAAGGGGAGCTGCAATATCCACCCAGATCCCACACCCTKCTCCAGGCAGCAAGAGGAGCACAGGGGAAAATGTCCCTTAAAGGAAAGGAAAAACACCTTAAGGTCCGGGTTGACATGGTTTTCCAAAGGCTCTGAAAACGCTTAACTTCAAAAGCAGAGCTGAGATTTTCCTGAACGTTTCAGAGAGTAACTCTTGTGCAGACACCATAACAAAGCTTGCACCAACTCATCACAGAACTGAGCTCCTAATGCATATGTTGCCTTGGCTGCTTACCCACACAGTGTCCACCCAGAGCATGGCACAAGGTGCATTTTTAGGGTTCGCCACACTGGTGAGGGCAAGAGTGGATTCCACAGGGAGCACTTCCATCCACCTCTGTCTGCAGGATGCATGAGGAAGGAGCTGGAAGGAGGCCCAGAGACAGGGCTCATCTAGTTAAAAGCAAATCCATCCCGCATGCCTTGAGGTGCCTTGATTTTCTGTGGTAGGAGCTGCCACACGCATGCAGCTCCCCAGGCTTAGAGAAAGCCATTCCARGTCCCCAACTCCAGCAGAGGGTAGCCAGCATTCCCAGAGCAGGCCCGTGCACGGTGTGCAGCGTGGACAGCATTGCTGGGAGTGTGCAGCCCTCTAGTGCCCACTCCCAGCCACTGGAGGCCACTCTCCAGCTCAGGATCTAGGGTTTCTTCTCCATGGTAAAGCCCCCTGTTSAGAGCCTCCAGACCTGCTGCTGTCCCATGATCTTCAGCTGCAGGTGAGCAACCCCCAAGACCCATTTKCCCCTAGTTGTGACTTTCAGGTCCCAGTTTGCCCACAGATGCTGCTACAGCACTTCCCACTGCTTCAGTGGACATGGGGCCTTCCAGCCACTGTCCGTTCCTCAACATGCAGGGCCAATATCTTTCTGCTTGCTTATCAAAGGACATCAGCCCCCACCATGCTTTCCAGGTTCTCCAGCTTGACCATAAACACTGAACCTTTGCCCTTCACCTGCCCCAGGTCTCCTTAGGGTGCTTACTTCAGCCTCCTTGTTGCTGCACCTGAAAGTCTCCCTGGGAAGCCTCAAACTCCAACTTGTCCCGTCAGCAGGTAGAGCTTTTCCAACCCTAAATGGRACCAGAGCCAGGTTGGCATCAAGCAGGGCTGTACCTGGAGACACCCAGACACTGCACAGATACCATAGCGTGCTGCTGATGCTGTAAGGTCAGCCCTCTGCACCCTATTCAGGACATGGCATGGCTGCTCCACCTCTGCCAGTTTCTGGGAGAAGGTCTTTGCTCCTTGTGTCACTTGCAGCCCTTCTTACCTTCAGCTTTTGCTCCTGGTGACCTTCCAAAGAGTCTGGAAGATACACCCCAAACAGCAGCAGCTTCCCCAAAGGTGATCCAGTGATCCCAAAACAAGCTAGGATCCTTGTGGCGACCTTTATTTGCCAACAAGAGGCACCTGCAGCCCTTCCTTCCCTTCTCCCATTGGCAGATCCTAACAAGGCCCAGGCTCACACCCTGATGCTCCCCAGCTGCTGGTTGGACCCAGCATCATCTTCCCTGCCCTGCTCCAGCCCTCGGGGCGGCACAGAGGTTCCCCCTCTGCACAGCTGGTTTCAAGGACACATTCGTTAGCCTGAGTGATGCAGCTGGAAAATAACAGGGACTTCTGTGGGTGCACACGGGGCAGCCCCAGGGGCTCTGGAGCGCTGTGCTGGGGCAGCTGGCTCACAGCCCAGGTGTCGTTGCTGCCCAGTCCTTGCTAGAGCACACGCGTGCCCGGGCAGATCTTCTGCAGATCTTCCTGCGCCCAGGGAAACATTTAATTCCACGTGACTCCTTTTTCCCACCAGCCAGGACACCTGCCTGGCCAACAGGGCAAGGAGCTGGGAGCTTGGCGGGCCGGTGTGCGGGGAGCAGAGC
>NW_020455976.1:1815084-1848773 GCF_003342845.1 Nothoprocta perdicaria
CAGGCCTAGGCCGCGAGCAGTGCCAGCCGCTGCCCCTGCTCCCCGGCCGTGCCAGGCGCCCTCCCGCCGCAGCGGGCTTGCCCCGAGAGCCTAAAGGGCTTGAGTTTGCCCAGGTCCCGTCCAGGCACGGGTGATTCACTGCACTTTCCCCTGCAAACAGCGGGTGGGGCCCGGCCGGATTTCCGGGAGCGACCTGCGGAGCGGGAGCGGGGGCGGGCGCCATGGCCAGCTCCCACCTGGCTGTGCCGCATCCGCGTGGCCCCGCATGCCCTGCCCCGCGCTGGGCACCCTGCGCCCCAGTACAGGCATCTGCTCCCTTCCCCAAACACCCGTGCCCAGGCCCCTCCGCAGGGTGCCGGCAGCTGGGCGCTGCAGCCGCTAGAGGGAGGTGCGGGAGCTCGGCCGGCGCGTGCGGCTGCAGCACCACTGCAGTGTCCTGCACGGTGCCACATGTGGCGGCAGTGCCGCTGCAGCGTCCTGCACGGTGCCACATGTGGCGGCAGCACCACTGCAGCGTCCTGCACGGTGCCACATGTGGCTGCAGTGCCGCTGCAGCGTCCTGCACGGTGCCACGTGCGGCTGCAGTGCCGCTGCAGCGTCCTGCACGGTGCCACGTGTGGCTGCAGTGCTGCTGCAGCGTCCTGCATGGTGCCACGTGCGGCTGCGGTGCTGCTGCAGCGTCCTGCATGGTGCCACGTGTGGCTGCAGTGCTGCTGCAGCGTCCTGCATGGTGCCACGTGCGGCTGCAGTGCCGCTGCAGCATCCTGCACGGTGCCACATGTGGCTGCAGTGCTGCTGCAGCGTCCTGCATGGTGCCACGTGCGGCTGCGGTGCTGCTGCAGCGTCCTGTGTGGTGCCACATGTGGCTGCAGTGCCGCTGCAGCGTCCTGCATGGTGCCACGTGTGGCTGCAGGGCTGCTGCAGTGTCCTGCACGGTGCCACGTGCGGCTGCAGTGCTGCTGCAGCGTCCTGCATGGTGCCACGTGTGGCTGCAGGGCTGCTGCAACATCCTGCATGGTGCCACGTGCGGCTGCAGCACCACTGCAGCGTCCTGCACGGTGCCACGTGTGGCTGCAGTGCTGCTGCAGCATCCTGCATGGTGCCACGTGCGGCTGCAGTGCCGCTGCAGCATCCTGCACGGTGCCACATGTGGCTGCAGCGCTGCTGCAGCGTCCTGTGTGGTGCCACATGTGGCTGCAGGGCTGCTGCAGCGTCCTGCATGGTGCCACGTGTGGCTGCAGTGCTGCTGCAGCGTCCTGCATGGTGCCACGTGCGGCTGCAGCACCACTGCAGCGTCCTGCATGGTGCCACGTGCGGCTCCGGTGCCGCTGCAGCGTCCTGCATGGTGCCACGTGTGGCTGCAGTGCCGCTGCAGTGTCCTGCACGGTGCCACGTGCGGCTCCGGTGTCACTGCAGCATCCTGTGTGGTGCCGTGTGTGGCTCTGGTGTCACTGCAGCGTCCTGCACGGTGCCACGTGCAGCTCTGGTGCCGCTGCAGTGTCCTGTGTGGTGCCGAGCCGAACCGCGGGGGCACGTGCTGGGGTGCAGAATGAGCTCGAGGGCAGCGACTCCCCGCAGCAGGAAAGCTGCTGCTGCTGCTGCTGCCGAGCAGGCGGAGCGAGATTCTCGCCCRGTGTTGCTGGCAGCTTTGCGGGTGCTCGGCAGCACGGCAGAGAGCGCTCGGATCGCAGGGTCCCTGKCGCCGCATCCCCAGGGCTGCCGGGCTCCTGCGTGGCTGCGAAGGCTGCAGGGTGTCCCTCTCCGTGCGGTGACGGTGGCCATGGGGTGTCCTAGGGCTGAGGGTGTCCTAGGGCTGTCTCCACAGCATTGCCGGCCACGGGCATTCAGAAACCACCCACATACCCACTTGCTATCTCTTGCAATAGCTGCAAGGGCTTTCCCGAGCCTTTAGGCTCCCCTTGTTCCTGCTGTTTCTAGTGACAGGAGCTGGAACGTTGTCCCGGGAGCGGAGGCCCCCCCGAGCAGCCGCCGCGGGCTGTCCCGCAGCCTCCTCTCCTGCAAGGCCCAGCGCTCGCTTCCCGCGCTCGCTTCCCGYGCTYGCTTCCCGCGCGCTTCCAGGAAGGGCTCGCTTCCCCCTCGCCGTGGCTCTGCTTCCGCACGGAGTCCAGCCAGACCTCGGCTTGCCCACAGCCGGGGGGAACGGAGGGGGAATCTGGAGAAACGCAGCCCAGGAAAAGGAGTGAGGTCTTTAATGTCAGTTGAGCCCCAGCTCTGCCAAAGGGACCGACAAGAAACAGGAGCCTGGTGATGGAGCCAGCCCCAAGCACCCACCTTCCTCCTCCTCTTCCTTCCAGGACCCGCATCCACCCAGGCAGCCTGGGCACATGCCCCACTCCTTCCTCCCACCACCCCGGCCCCGGCCCTGCTCCCGGCTCCCAGCCCATCCCCACCTGGAGCTGCCACCCAGCGCCACGGCCCGTTTGTGCTGCCCTCCCGTCTGCTCCTCCTGCAGCCGGGAGGGCTGGGAAGGGCTGGGGCTTCGGCTGCCGCGTGGAGCAAGGGCACCGCTCATCCCGGGCTCCCGTGCCCACCGGGGCGAGGAGGAAGGACCCGGGAGAAGCCCTTGTTTGTTTTTAATTAGAAGCATGAGAGAGGTTCGGTAGAAAGCACAGGGTTCGGTATGGGAAGGAGCGGAGCGCTGCGAGCACCTGGGCAGCTGCAGGAGGCAACAACCGGAGCGGCGCCCGTTCCCAGGGCAATCCCAGCAGCGGCCGCCCCAATCCTGCCCCTGGGCACTGCCCAGAGCCCTCGGCAGCCGCTGGGCCGGGAAAGCCCCCAGGGAGCCCCGGCTTCCCGGGAAAGCGGCCCCCCCGCGGCCGGCTCCCCCGGCTGCTCCCCCGCGCGCTGGTAGTGACGGTGCCCTGGCCGGGGATGCCGGTCGCTCCCTCCCACGGCTTCCTCTTTTCTCAGAAAGCCTGGAAACCAAAGGTGAAAGAAGTGGGTGGAAACCGCGCGTCGCCGTCCAGGAAGAGCAGCGAGCGAGCGAGGCGGCCGCGATATTTAACAGCGCCGGGCCGGCGGTCGCGGCGTCCGCGGCGTCTGGAGCTGGGTGGGTAAGTGCCGGGCTCGGCCGCGGGCTCCGTGCCGGGGCTGCCGTGCGAGGGGGCAGCCGGAGCCCCATCCGGCAGCAGGGATCCAGCATCGGCAGCAGGGATCCAGCATCGGCAGCAAGGATCCCGCGGCGGCAGGAGGGGATCCCGCAGCGCAGGATGGGGAGGAGGAGGTGACAGACCCCGCAGGGCACAAGCCCCTTTACAGGGTCCCTCTCGGGACCCCTTCCAGCAAGCCCTTATATTTTAATGGGGCAGGAGGGGCCGCATGAGCTACTTGGGCAGGCTTCCTTGGGGGGAAAGGCAAAGTGGAGCAGTTTGGATGAACGCCCCGGCGCCGGGTGAGGGATCTGTGGTCGCTGTGCCCGCCCTGCTGCTCGGCCCCCAGGCTCGTCCTGCACCAGCATCWCCTCTGCTAATGGGCCAGTGGCACCACAACGAGGGCGCTCACTTGATTTTGTCTCAGTTTTTAGCCAGATAAAGCAATGCCTTTCCAGGTGCCGAGCAGCAGCACGTGGGTGCTCCCGGCTGGGCCTCTATTCACCCACAGCAGCACCCAGGGCCGCCGCGGCTGCCCAGCCCTGCCGCAATCGCCCCTCTGGCCGGGACGGATCCTTGTCCCCAGCCTGGCCGGGACGGATCCTTGTCCCCAGCCTCCTCTCCTCCTGGCGCGCCGGGGTGCAGAGGGGCTGCTCCCGGGATGACGGATGCCACACGCGGGAGCTCAGCTGGTTAAACGGGATGTCGTTGCCAGTCGTGCTTCAGCAATCCCGTCACGAGACGCTGCTGGGTCACTGCGCCCCTGGGCAGCCTGGCAGCCCGTTTGCTTCCCTGGCCGCGGYGCGAGGAGGCTGCCGAGGGCAGCGCGTGTCCCAGCGCAGGGACCTGGCTGCTCCCGTCCATCCCGCTTGGCTCCGTGCGGGTCGGAGCCCACGCGGGGCACGACTGGAGCAGGTGCCCAGCGCTGTTCGTCAGGCTGGAGGTTTGTGCTGCTGCCCGCCCTGCGTCCCTCCCGTGCTCCAGGGCAGGCCTGCAAGGTTGGGAAGAGGGCCTGGGACAAGAGGACCTGGGAGAGGAGGACAGGCTGGGAGCGGGGCGCTGCGTGACACCCTCCCTTCTCTCCCACGAGCAGTTGAGGACCGGGAGAGCATTGCCAGGGCAGAGCATCGCCACGAAGGGATGAAGAGGGGCTGCTGTGGCCCTACGAGGACTGGGGGACACCTGAGCCACCCCACGTGGCCCCAGTCGCTGCACCCGGGAGCTCCGGCTCCCTGTCGGTGATGGCAGGGCCGGCACGGTGGCTCCCACAGCCGGAGCGGGACCTCACGCAGCCAGCTGGGATACGGCACCTCTGGAAAGGTCCCCTCCTGCCCCGCTTCCTAAGGGGCCAGCATCGTCAGTGGCCTCGTGCAGAACAGGGAGGAAGAGCAGGAGAGCGAGGAAGAGGAGGAGGAGGAAGAGGAAGAAGAGGAGGAGGAGGAGGAAGAGAAGGAAGAGGAGGAGGAGGGGCGCTCACCCACCTTCCTGAGCTCGGAGCGGGCTCGCGGCTACAGAAACCCTCTGCCTGAGTGGTCTGTGAACCAGCCAGGTCCCTGGGCACCTCTCCCGCCCCAGCGCTGCCGCGTGGATGTGCCCAACAACCTGTCACGGGATGAGGGCTCCCCGGGACATGCCGGGCACTGGGACCAGGGGATTTGCTCCCCAGCACTCGGCCTTCCCGTGCGTTTTGGTCACCAGCCGAGTCTCTTGGTTTGGCTGCCAACAAACGCAACAAGGTTCGGTCTACATTGGTCCTACCTGGAGGCACCATGAGGTGCCCGGCCCAAAGCTGGGGCTGGGGGCAGCGAGGAGGTCCCATGGGAGGTCCTCTCCCATACCTGGTGCAGGGCAGACCCTGCACAGGGCACCCGGCACCAGAGGCAGCCCCAGCAGCTCTGTGCCACTCGGGCCACACTGAGGCTTTCCAGTGGCTCCAAACGATGGGACAACGGGTGGGAAAAAAAAAAGAAACAAAACAGCAGCCAGCTTGAGCAGAGTTTCMAAATAAAGACACGGCTGCGTCTGGGCAGAGCGCGAGGTGCCAGAGTCCTCTCCTTGCAGCAGCTCCCAGTCGCAAAATCCGTGTCCGCTCGGCCTGCCTTGTGTCATCCACGTCATTAGCTCCTGCTATTTTTTCTCCCTTGCAGATGGAGACCCAGCCGGCCAGGGCCAYGGGAAGCCAACTCATGCTGGCTGCTTGGCTTTGAGAACTGAATTCCATAGGCGTTAAAGCATCCAGAAATGCCCTATGGATTCAGTTCTGCAGCTCGGCAGCAACTCAGCTTCGAGGCTTCAAGAGGAGAGAGCAGCTGGGAGCAAGTCCTGCGGGAGAGGGCAGCTCCTGGATCCAGCACGGGGAAGGCCGGCATGGAGGTGAGTTACGGCCACCCCAGGAAACCTGGGGCCCAAAGGCTGCTTGTTTCAGGCTTTCCTCCAAGCACCTGTGGCTGCTGCGAGTGCTTGGGAGGGGGAACCCAACTGCAAATGCTGCTTCTCTCGGGAAATGGAGTGGCACTGCAGAAAATAAACATCTTTTTGTCCGCTGATTTATTGTCCGTGGTTGTAAACGGGTGCTAAAAATACGCAGGGCCAGAACAAGGGCCTGGGTGTGCCCAGCAACCTGCCGTGCAGAGTCGGGGCAGCGAAACCAAACAAAACTTGGGAGAAGATAAACAGAAGAGGCCCAGCAAAGCTAGGGGCCGTGCCCGCTGCCATCCCTGGAGACATCCCGAGGGGAAGGCCGTGGGTGCGGAAAGCCAGGGAGCAGCAAGTGCCCGGGGCAGGGGTTTGGGCAGTTCTGCGGCGCTCCTGCACGCAGCCAGGCGACGGGGAGAAATCCCGACAGGAATTGCTGGGGTTTTTCCTGTCCTGGCAAGGGAGGGCAGGGCTGGTCGGTGCCATTTGCTGCWGCTGGTAACACGGCCACGAAACCAGCTCGGCCTCGGGTTCCTGCCGCAGTGCGGCCGCTTCGGGCCTGGCACTGCTTTACCTGGGTGCAGCATTTAGCCCTTTCCAAGCGGCCTTTCTGGGGAATGGGAAAGCCAGATCAGAGGCGTACTGGCGGCTGCTTAAGCGACAACCACAATATAATGGCTGCATGCATTTAAAAAACTAAATCCACTTATTTGGCCTTCATAGAAATTAAGGGGGCTCAAGGGTGCCCAAGTCGCCCCTCACAGACCAGACTCTCCAGCAAACCAAGAGCCCCGTTGCCTCCTGTGTGAAAATGCTGCTGTCCCCCAGGCAGCGAGGGGACAGGCCTATTTGCCCTGTACATTACTCAGAAGGTCCTCAACGGTCCATAAAGAGGAAGCTGCCGGGCAGCAGCCGGGCTGAGGCAAGACAGGGYGGTGCAGAGCAGCCCTGCGCGAGGGAACGAATCCGAGGTAATGCCCGGAACAGCRAGCGGGACTCGCTGGGGAAACCACCTGCAAAAGACCTCGAAGGAAAGSGAATGTGCAGCTCTGTGCTGGAAGTTGTGGTGCCAAAAGAAATGTGCAGCTCAAGAGCAGCCCCAGAAGCTCTGGAGCTAGCAAGAAGCCAGGTTTAAAGCTGCCACACGAGCAGGAAGGCAGCAGGCTGGACCCAGAGGCCGCACTGTCCCTCAGCTCCACCTGCCACCAGCCAGTGCCGCAGAGATGCTCCTTAGCAGCCCCTTCCCGGCCTCTCCCGGGACACAGGCTGGAATCTTCTGGGAAGTCCACAGCACTGCACAGCGCAAGGCAGCAGCGAGACCTCTGCTCCAGCCAGCACGGGACACGGGGAAGGGGAAGGAGCAAAGAAAAAGCTCCGGGCAGCCCCGCAGGGTCTGCTAAGGGCAGCTCAGGGAAGCTGAATCCTGCTGCAGGGGTTTTTCCACAGAAGTTGTTCTTAGTAAGTTAGAAACTTCCTCCTCTACAGCACTCCTTAGAGGGAGGAAARAAAGGAAAAGCCTTCGTTATTACAAGGAGTTGCTCTGGTTGCTTGGCTGCTCTCAGGGACCACATATGGGTTTTGTTGCCCAAAATGTGTTTCTCCCTTCCAAACACTCCCAGTGCACCAGCCTAACAGTTGTCTGCAGGCCCAGAGCTTTAAACTGCACAAAGGCAGCAGGCTCCAAGGGACAGGGGCTGCTCCGAACCAGCCCGCAGTGTTTGAAGCCTTTTCCTGCCCTTCACGAGAGCCTCCGAACTCCTGCAACTCAAGGGATAAGATTTAAGCTGCACACYGAGTAAAGCAAATACAGAGGGGATGAGCGTTGGGATGAATTCCCTGGTGGCTCCCTGGTAAGGGCTGTGCTCGGTTACAAACCACAGCAAAGAAAGAGGCACCTGCCTAGAGGAAGGGAGCGAGCCACACGTTACATTCCCAGCTGGGCAACCTGCATTCGCTCCTTTGAGTTATCCACAAAAAGACTGTAGTCAGGCAGCTAAAAAACTACAACGATGGCTATTTGCATTTGTTTTTATTGTTTATTAATAAGGATTTAAAAGAYAGAGAAATTTGCAAGCAAGTCCCTCAAACCCCTCCAGCTTTCCACCCTTGCAAGAGACCAACCTGTGGAAGCGCTGTGGTTCTGACAGCTCCASTAACTTGGCAGGGGAACCAGCACCTCCAGCCAGAGCCAGGTCAGGCCTAAAGTAGGGCCTTGAGCACTGGATTGAATAAGGACACAGTGCCAGGAGCACCAAGCACCAGATTACTRAGTGTGAAGGGACAGGGACACCAAGATCTTCTGTCAGCGTGTAGGGAAATGTTGTGTACAGGCCTCACGTGGTGATTAAGTACAACAGTACAGTCATAAAACAGCAGTGATAGGGTGACTATCTACCTTCTTTACAGTGTTTAAGAACTTTCCCCTCAGGACCTGCACTGCTTCCAACTCGGAGGAAATTCAGTTTGGGTCTCCTGATGGCACTGCCAGGAAGGAATCCAGCTGCCAGGACCTTCCCTTGGGCAGTGAAGAGGCCCATCTTCTATCCA
The DNA here is from genome assembly GCF_003342845.1 of Nothoprocta perdicaria. Taxonomy (NCBI): domain Eukaryota; kingdom Metazoa; phylum Chordata; class Aves; order Tinamiformes; family Tinamidae; genus Nothoprocta; species Nothoprocta perdicaria. The sequence goes on from NW_020455976.1 coordinate 1,823,157, forward strand.
GGGCACCTGCCTGGAAACCCCTGCCACCAGACTGTGATCACTCCATAGACACCATGGAAAACAAACATTCCTCTCAAGCCAGAACCCAAGGGCTGATCCCYGACAGAGCCAACAGCCACACACTTCCTTCACAGGATGGACATTGTGCACCCCACATTACACCCGGTAAAGCTGCCATAAGCTTGTGGAGGACGGGGAGCAGTTAAAAAGCCACCAGCTGTGGTGGCACCCTCGGCTTGTGCTACTTCCCAGCTGCACCAAGAGCAGCTGCCGACCGGCTCCCACGAGGGCCGTGGAGCATCCGCCCAGGAGGTGACATCAACGTCTCAATTTCTTTTTCTTCTTCCGATTCCGGTCCTCACTGCTGTCATCTGCCTCGCTGGCACTGGGGGTCAGAGCCCGCTGGATGACTTTCTTTTCCACTGTGTATTCCTGCTCTCCTACCTTGGGGTCTCCTTTGACCAAGAACTCCCCGTTCCTGTAAGTTATGGAGACGCTGGTCCGTGGGTAGGTGCCATAAACCCTCCGGAGATCATCCTTCACAAACCCTGGGAGTTCTTTCCTCGGTCCAAACACCTTGCCAAGCTTCCCCCATTGAAGCTCCCCTCTCATTGTGAAGCCTTCTGGCCAAGTGTCCCGATACTGATCCGGCCTCTGGTAGGAGGTGTAGGGATTATAGGGTGCGTAGGGATTGTACAGAGGAATGGGGACCACAGGAGGGAAGTGCCAGGTGTAGTACGGATGCAAGTAGGGATTGGAGGCACTGTAGACGTGATGATACTCCACCTGATTGCCCACATAGTCCGGGTAGCTGTTCCTGTCCACCACAAAGGTGATGGGGCGGCTGTAGAGGTTGTGCATGTGGATGGGGGGGAACACCACGGGGCTGGCCATGGTGTCCACTCTCCCGGCTCGCAGCGGCAGGCAGGTGGAAGGTGGGATCACAGCTGGGTAACACTCCCGTGGCACAAACCCAGGCTGGTACATGGTACACGAGCTGCGGCTACACGGGGGACATAGCAGCTGCTCTGGAGCAGAGTCTCACAAGCTGTAGAGACAGGAGAAAAAAAGACAAACTATTTTAAACAGTTACCCAACTGGATTTAAACATATATATCCCCAGCACTGCAAATATAACAGCTAATTAACCAAAGGAGCTCCCCATATCTGCAGCCTGCGGGGGTTATAGCCCTGCAATGCCAGAAACTGCCCCTTAGCTGCTCTGCAAGACTCAACATTTAACACACTGGGCTATGTGGGAGACACAAGAGTGGGAATTAACTGTCATAGACCCACTGAGGGCAGAAGAGATGACCTCCTTGTCATGGCACAGCTTTGCACAGCTGGCAGGCAGCAAGACCCACTGCAAGAAGCCAAGACAACTCTGAGCAGGTGTGAGAATGGGGAATGTGGGCAGAGGAGGAAACATCTGGAAAACAGGGTGAAGAGGAGGAAGAGGGGACACAGGCTGGCCCCGCTGACCCACCACACATTCATTTCACTTCTGTTGCCACCCTGTGCAGACAAGCAGCTCTTTGAGCCATCCTCAGGTCCCTGTTTTCCTCCAGCCATTCCCAGCTTGGAGCTGGTCATCTTGGAGCCACACATCTCCTGGAGTCACACATCTCAAAATTCCACTTTCTTGCTGGGAAGCGAGAGGCATTTGACATCTGTCTCAAGAAGGGGAAAACATCCCATCTCTCTCCAAGGAYCACGAGCACTTCCATGTTAGGGCATCTGCTTTTGGTCTCAGTTTTCCCCAGAGCAGCCYTCGCATTTCAGGGCACATCTAACTGCCCCACGGCCGAACCCTGCGCCTCGCCTGTCACCGCTGGACAAGCCAAGGCCCTTCGGAGCGTGAAGCAACGTCCTGGCCCTCTCTGACTCGTGGTACTCTTCTTGGGGGCAGGAAGGGAAGCCGTGCATCGCATGGGCTTGGTCTGCTGCTGCTGAAACCCGTCTTAGCAGAGGCAGGAAAGGGCCCTCACGGAGCTAGACGTGGTGAGGTTTCCCCACCGGGCTGGTCCTGCGGGCACTTGCTTTCTAAGCTCACCCCAAAGCCGCCTGTCACAAGGATGCTGACCAAAAAGGGAAGATGAGACTCATCCCTGAATTCAGCATTTTCCACCAGCCCCACAGGAAATTTGGCCGTCCTCAGATTGAGAAACCGCCTGCCCCAGCAGTGCTGGGTGCTGCGCGAGGGCTTTTCTGACCAGCACAAGCTGTTCCCATCACCTGAGCTTYGCAAACAGCCCCAGCTCCAGCCGGGCCACCACAGGTGCAGAGCTGCCACACACAGGGAGCAGCACGAAATTATTAATTTAGGCGAGGCCAGGCTGTACCCTAGGGCAGAGGTGGCAGAGCATGCTGTATGTGCTGCCTGCCCAGAGAGAAGAAATGTCAAAGCTTCAGTGCTCTGCTAAAGCCCTTTACTAAGGCGTTAAAGAGCTTCAAGCAACGTGAAGCTCTCATAGCACTGACTGAAGCCCCCCAGCTCGGGGGCAGGACGGTGCCCACATCTACCCCAGCCCAAAGGCTGCAGCCGCCCCACAGCCTCCACTGGGACATCCTGCGTTTTCCCTCACGGCTCCAGGGCCTTTTCCGCAGCCAGGGAAGGCCAAGRAGCCCCTGCACTGACTTCAGATGCAAGGAGCACCCCTACCCCTCTGCAGAAGCCACCAGGAGCCATCCGAACGCCCGGGGTTTTGGTGCTCTCAGCAGCTCTGCTAGCTGCTTTGATGTTGCACTGAGGATRATGACAGGGCCGTGCTGGGGGTCAGCCTGGAGGACCGGCAAGAGGAAGCAAACAGGAGGACTTGAGCAAGCACAGCCRGGAGAGCTCCGGAGCGGCATTGCCACATGCCCAACCACAGAAGTGAGGACATTTCCCTGGAAGCAGATCACCCTGCAGGGGTGTYGACAGCTGTAGGCTACACTTTGCAGCCCCGGAGGAAGGCTGCACACCTGACAGGACCCTGCTCCTCAGCTGAGGCCCTGGCCAGCTTTGCTTCCATGGTCTCTGCTCCCCAATGCAGAGWGTCCCCTTGCTCCTCAATTCCAGAGCTCTCCAGATTGCCCTAACAAGGACTTAGCTTCACARGCACCAAGCCCTGTTTCTCCAAATCAGGCACTGTTCCTATTACTTGTGTTGCAATAGGGTTTTGGGACACAGAGGCACAACGCTCCTGCCCTGCCCCTCCGGAGCCATTTGCTTCAAGGTGGTGCCAACTGAAGCCCACTAGAAGCCCATCCCTRCCCACAACCTTTAAGGAATGGCCCATATCTCCCTTCCCTTCTTCCCCTGCTCCTACCCCATCATGTTTCCATTGCCAGCAGCCAGAGGCTGCCCTGGCTCTGCCCCTGTGCCCCTCAGCCACCAACCTGCYCCCGGCACCACCAAGTCGCTCCTTGGGCTCCTCTCCCACCCTGCGCTGCTCCCTGCCCAGAAAGCAGTTCTCCGCTTCCACCACCTGGCCCAAGCCAGGTGCTCCCCAGCCAAGGAGAACGCCTGGGTTGTCACCACCAGCCCGGGTTGTCACCTCCGCTCCGCACAGCATGGGGGCATTAGAAGACGGGCAACTTAAGGGGCTCCAAGGCAGCCGAGGGCTCATTGCTGATGAAGCAGGTCAGTGGCAGAATGGCACGTGCCTCTCGTGGCTCTTCCGGACATATTGCCCCAAGAGCATGATGAACATCATGAGCAGTAACTAGTCATGCAAAGCAAACAGTCCTCCRCTTCCTTACTGGAGAAGGAATTTATGCCCTACCTGACTCTATTTTAAGTGCAGGAGAGAAACTGCAAAGTCCTCTGTGGGAGGGGAACTTCAGAGGCAAACAGCCTTCAGGACCAAGTGTACGACCAAAGCATGGAGAGAAGCCCGSCTGACCTGTCATTTCAGGCTACCACCCACTCTTCCTTTTCTGCAGTTTCAAGCTCTGCTGTGCCGTGGGGAAAGGGGTGGGAGGGGAAGTCCCCACATCCACTGCCCAGCACCTAGATATCCTGAACTGAAAAGGGCAGGACGGCCCTGAAAGCTTGAGACGTGCCCTGATGAGGGCCTCTGAGCAGCTCAGAGCCAGCTCCTTGGTGCCATGGACCATGGGGCCGGGCAGGCCCTGCTGTGCTTGGAAACCAGCTCTCCGCAGCYGGGGAGCAGCAGGGAGCCAAGCCAGCAAGGAGGGCCACAGGGGCAGACAACGCAGCTTCTCCCCTCCGACCTCTCACCAGCTGGGCCTTGCTGGGAAAGCTCCACCTGGCTGGGGCCACATGAGAGGCCAGGCCCAGAGCAGTGAGCTCCCAGCAAGGTTCCAGCCGGCCAAAACACGATCACCATCTCTGGTAGGAAGGAACAGGACACTGCAAACTCTTGCCAGGGCCAACACCAGCAATTCCCTCAGSCCCCACTCAGCCCTTTGGCAGAGCCTTTCCCCACCTCATGCATTTTTGGAAGCTATGAGGTCAGTCTCTTCAGTCCAAAATGCTCCATCTGCTGAGCAAGGCCCCTCCAGCTCCAGCTGACCAAGCTGCTATGGGGCACCTGAGATAGCTGCCAAAGCCGCAGTACACTGGATAGTTCAGCTCTGTAGAAGATAGTTTCCCCACTCTGTTCTGTGCTTATTTACTACAGGTGAATTTACCACTAATTAACATTTAATCAGTCTCACTCATCTTGGGCACTTCTGTATCTCAAGACAACTGCCCTTCATAGCTTCAGAGGAGAGGGTGGCTTTGATGAACACATCCCAAGGCAGAGAAGCGTCRCTGTCAGCTAAGGAGAGCTGCAAGTTCAGGGAAATGTCTGGCAGTTTGAGCTGCTCACCACCTAGAAACACAGGTAAATATTCACACCCATGCAAGGCACTGCCCAGTCCCTAGGAGGGGAATTAAAACTAGCCCAACTAGTGTGGACACAGATCAAAGTACAGGGAGAGGAGCTTTATTATAAAAGTCTTCAGTATCTGGAGACATCAGTTGTGATGGTCTAAACAGTCACAACTTCATTGACATTCCAGTGAGAGCCACCACGGATTTTGGACCTGTCTGCAGCACCATACAAACCGTGCTGGGTCCCATGCCCTCCACCACAGTGGAGGCATCTCAGCAGCCTCCCCAGAGCACTCCAYAAGTCAGCGCAACTGCAGGGACATCTGGCCCCAAGGAAGCAACATCCATCTTACTCCAAGGGCTGACCATGACTGTTCTCAGCCCATTCCACTGCCCTGTGATTCATTCCCAGGAGGGGAGAATAAGTAGACTCATGTTGGATACTTTTCCCCGCTCCCTTGTTCCAGCACCCAAACTTTTAAGACTGTTTCTGGCTTCCTTCCCTTCCTGTTCTTTCCCCTGCCCCACAAAAACCACGGGCCAGTTGGCACCGCTCTGTAGCGACTCCCAGGGGCACAGGGACACTCGAACACTAACATCAACATTTTCCCTGATCAAGACGCTGAAGAATTCATGAGCTGTTTCCAGTTAATCTCCCCTTTTTTGAGTGGACGCTGCAGAACAGTTGCCATCTGGCAAAGCCCTTGGCGAGGCCTCCCTTAGAGGAAGAACACTTCAAAGGCTGGAAGCAAGAGGTTAAAACCAGATCCCTCAGACAAGCAGGGTCTGTCTGCACATTCCCATGCGCTCCGAGCCAGCAAGGCCCTCTCGCTGCACATTGAGACCTGCTGAGAGAGACTGAGTCACATCAGTTCATGCACTTAAAGCTCCCACTTTGCTTTTTGCCCGGGCTCTCGAGCAGCAGAGGCTCTGCAGCCCACAGACCAAGTCCACACCTCCCTTGCACACCCCAAGACACATGTGAACTCTCCCTATTCCCAGCAGAACATTATGGATTCACTTTTCCATCACCAGTATGGATTCATGGGACATCTGCCAGCATTCCTAAAGGAGATGCTCTTGCTGGGCTTCACAACCCTGGCAGCAACATAGGAATGAGGGCTCCAGCCAAGGAGCAGCAAATACTTCCACAAGAGGGTTATTATATCAGGCCTGGCACAACAGGGTGCCCCAGGGAGGCAACCGATTAACAGAAGTGCAAATTATGACTCCTATTTACCCAGTAAAGCTCAGATATTTGATCTATTCCTTTATARTGCCTAGTAGTAACATCCAAACTAAACCTTGACACTGACAGCAGCCTCCAAKAGGGCTTTGCACTGAGGTGCAGGTACTTTGAACGCAAGCCTAGCAGTTCTCAGGAGTGGTGGTGAAGCTAGGAGGAGGAAAGGGTTTGAGATTAGAGTGCGTTATTACTACTGGAAACAGGAGAGATGTAGTCCAGAATCAGTGTGTAGATTTAGGCTAAAAGGAGCTATGCCACCTAGCTCAGCAGGACCAAAGCAGCAGCACAGCAGGTAGATGGAGGCAGCAAGGTGGCCTCCAGCCCACGCAGGACACAGAGCTGGACCACAGCAGCAGCTGAGATSATTCACCTGGCCTGGCAGGACACACAGCAAGCCCAGTGCCAGCCGTGGCTGCTCTAATGGCCTGTTGGAGGGAAGCTCTTTCTAACCTGGTGCAAGAGCTACCGGAGAGCATCCTTGTCTCCTTCCCACCCACTTCACTCACACACAGCAAGAAGCTCTCCCAGAAGTGCCCGCAATCCAACTCTTGCCCCCTTCCACCCTCTCTCCTCCACACACTTCCACCATCTCCCACCAAAGGTAGGAAAACTTTTCCAGCAGGAACTATTTCACCTTGTCCAAATTACTATACATGCTAGAGTTGACTCAAAACAAAAAACCCCACTACAACACATATCTATTGATATCTAGGATGATGATATCTAAGATATCTCATATATAGGAGGACAGGATCTTGGACACCACCTCCCTTTGCAGGTGGGAACRAGCAGCCATCGTTTCCAGAAGACTTTCTCACAAAACCCACCGCTTCCAAGCCATCAATTCTTCCCTCCAAGGGCCAGGTTAAAACCATGCCCAGCTGTCCCTCCCAGACCTTGTGCCATGAACAATCCCTCAGCAAGAAAGCAAGGAGGCTGTTTCCGAGGCCAGGAGATTGTGGCCCTCACCCAGCTCCCTGGGGGCTTTGGGTTGCTAGTCTCATCAAGAGAAGAGCTCCAACTGGCACATTGGTAGCCACAGAAAGTGGTTAAGACATATTAGTCATGTCTCACCCAAGCCCTTTGAAAGGGGACCAGATTTTTCTCAGCTATTCAAAGCAGCATTCCCAGAAAGCACTGAAATCTAGCACGAGTCAGGCATTTATGTGAAGCCTGGGGAAAGTCCAGACCACGAGGAAACCAAGAAAAGCCTTCATCAGCACAGAGCAAGTCTTCACTTGCCTTTGATAAGAAAACCCCATGGCAGAGCTCTGCTCAARCAGCGGTCAGCAGCAAGTTGCATTCAGACCAAGAGAAGTTCAGAGCTGCCACAGCAGCTGCTGGATAGGGCAGGTCGGGAACAGCTGCACTGCTGGGAATGACACACGGGAATGACTACCACGGGGTCCCTGCGTCACCAGGCAGGGCCCTGGCATCTGCCACTGCCTGCTCTAAAGTCCACACATTTGGTATCCTTACATTTTGTCATCACATACAGGTCACCCCTCAAATTTCTTGCTATATCTTTTTTTTTTCCTTGAGATGTCCACCTCTCTATGTATTGCTACAACTCTCCCCTCACCACCACCACAACTCAGCATATCTTCCAAGCAACCAGCACAGCCACTTTTGCTTAAGACTTAAGGACAGTCACCTTGCAAGGTCCAAGCATCTCTGCCCCATGTCTCAGGATCCCCAGTTTCTCCTACCAAGAGCTAACACCTTTTCTGGTCTAAAACTCTTCTCGGGCACACTGTGCTTGCTTTAATCAAGCATTATCATTTCCCACCTCCCGCACATTCTTCCAATCCGTCTGTTTAGTTAGCAGACTTACTGCAGCACGGTAGTAGTGTCTCATTATGGGACATTTGCAAGTTATTCCACAAGCTTTTTTTCCCCCAACACACAGCTCTTTACTCCATAAGCCTAGATCAAACAAAAGCCCCTACAGTGCTGAGCTTTTCTTCCTCCCAGTCCCAGAGATCTCCTAAATACTTCAACAGAGCCAGCACTAACATATTCTCCTCCTTGTCCAAGCAGTAATCCAATACTTTTCTTCATCCACCTCCCTTCAGCCAAAACATCTCTGTATCACTTAGCTGAAACTTCCAAGCTGGGAGAGCCTGGAAAAGTCCCTAACTGCTGCCTCGGGACTCAGCTCTTCCCCATCAGATTGCATTCTTGAGACACAACTGATTCAAGACTAACTTTTAATGATTAATTGAACACACTACTAAAGCTAAGGCAATTAGGTGATCAATCTAATTAACCAACTAATTTATAATTACAATGATTTCCCATATAGTTATAAAATTAAAATCTTACCAATCACACAGTACAATCCCAAAATTACAGCACCCTTCAGCACAATCACCCTTAAGGGTGATTAATCACCCACAATCAACGTTAACGTACAAGTCTTTGCAATCTTTACAAAGTCTTTTGTCCATCCCCCTTTCTTTCCAGAGMACAACTTCGTTTACCACCCCACACTAAGTCTGGCAGATCTCAATCTGATGAAAAAATCCCATTTCTCCAGGGAGCATCACTCCAGCATCCCAGTGGACTTGGAACCACAAGTCAGCTTTGCCACCATCCACAGGTGCCCACAATGCAACCACCAGCCAATTCTATCCTCCTTTTTCCTCACCTTATTCTTCATTTCCTGACCCCTTTTTTGCTGGGCTTGCACCTCCCTTCTTCTGTCCAGTCTCCTCCCAGCTGAACTACCCATCCCTAATTATTTTTCCCCTGTTGGTCTCAGTTTTGCTACATCCATACCTAAGTTGAGTGTTTCTGATATCACTACCTAGGCAATCTCAGCCTTACAAGGCATTACTGATAAGGGGCAGGTGGCCTTGCAAGTTTCTGCCTTTAAAAAAAGGCTTCAGACTCCCATATAGTTATCYAACACCTGTTGGTTATAAATTGTTTTCTTTACACAAAGACAAATTATTCTACTTTAACCTTGATTTATCTGCCTAGTTCTGATTAACGTGCTTTCCCATCTTACACACAGCTAGTTCACAGGCTGGAAATAGCCTGTTTTGGACACAGCTTTTGTGCTTTCACAGCATCCTGCTCTCAGCTGCTTGATTACAAGTCTTTGCCCTTGAAGCCTAGGGAAAACTAGGAGATTATTCCCTGCAAAGGCATTAACTGGTTAGGCACCCAGGTTCTCCAGATAAGTTTCCTCCAACTATTGAGGCATACTAATATCCTACAACAATTCAAGATCATTTGTATTTTAATTACTAAATTCAGAACGTCCTAGTGACATACTAYTGCTTCAATAGCTTAAGCTAACATTAGCATTATTTTAGTGCTATAACACTGCAGACTAAACAAGTCTTTGCCTGTAAGTTTGGAACTAGAAACAGACATTTGCATGGTATATAGGTACTCACTTCTGGAATAAAAACTGCCAAGGCGGTATCTTTATTTAGATCCCAAAAGGCTAGAAGACACAATCCAGACTTTGCTGCCCCTTCTCATGGCTTGATAGACCTTAAAAAGACAGATATGTCTAAGAAACTACTACATCTTTTCATAGAAGAGTATTTCATTAGTAAACTGGGCTTTAAAGCCTGTCCAAACATGTCCAGGTAACTAAGGAAAACATATCAGGAAGCTCATTACTTCATTGCATTACACATTCAGTGAACTTTAAACAATCCTGGTTGACTGAGGGCAAAACCACTAAGCTGATACAAAACGTACTCTTAACTACTAAAGCACCTCACCAAAAAAACAGCCCTAAGGATAGTCAGAGCACAGGCAAAGTGAATTGAAGTCAACACAAGCAGACCAGACCCACAACAAAAAAACCACACAAATACTCCCACCTAAAATTCAGAGCTTTTCTTAAAGAAATAAAGCTTTTTAAAAGACTACTAATAGCTACTAAAAGAGAATCACAACGCTTAAAGTAATCAGAGGAAAAAGCRCAAGCCACCCATGACTACTCTGGGAACAAAACCCTAATCCTGGCTTCCTAAACACCTTCAGGTGGGGTGCCCACCTACCCTTTGTATTCCAAGGATCCATGGGAATATGCCCACTGAGGGTATTGCAAACACCTGTGCTGCCAGGGGCTTCCCATGGATATAAATCCCAGTCCAGGCCCATAAGGAGCCTGGTAAGTCCCTGCATGGTCCCTAGGAGTAACTGGTGCTGCAGAAGGTAYCCCTTAAGGACAGCCACTGCTGCATTATTTTTCAGGTAATCYCAAGTGCTTGCCTATTGGCCACTCTTTTATAGAACTTATCAATTTTAGTCAATTACTGGGCCCTTGCATGTTTTTAAGAATAGCCGGTTTAAGTAGCTTTTCATTATTCTAAAYGGCTCTAAAATGCTAACAAGCAGTGATACTTCTTTAAAGCTATCAGCTAGGCTTCTTGCTTTCTTGTGTGACATTTCAGTCAATGACCTGTTTGCTGTAGGGTTTAATGTTGCTTTTTATTGACAATTAGAATGGTGCTTGCAGCTGCTGCTTTAAGAGAAAACACCTAAAAGTGAGCATAAATGACACAGATTTTTATTGTCTTAAATACTGGGACCCCATAGTGTAAAAGGGGTCTCTATGGGTGTCCTTGGTGGCTGTGGCCCACGCTCAATTTTACGGATTATGAGGAATCTTAGCTAAGGGAACGGCTCGTTGCCATGGCGACTGGAGGCCCGGGCCTAACGAGTCCCAGAGCAGCAGTCGTGCCCGRCCAGCGGGGCTGCCGCTGAGGCGGGCTGCCCTCACACAAGATGGCCGCCCGCAGGCGCGGCGTCCCTTGCCACGACCCAAGATGGCCTCTGCCCGGGGCGGGGTCGCCGGGGCGCATGCGCGGTGCGGCGGCGCGGCGGGATCAACGCCGGTAACGGACGCAGGTAGGAGGCGCCGGGCGGGCGGCGGCGGTGGGTCCCGGTGCAGTCCCGGTTCCGGGTCGTGCGTAGCCCGGGCTGCGGTGGTACCTCCCGTTGGGGTGTCCGTGCGGAGACAAGCGGGGGGTCCCCCCTTGCAGTGGGGGCGGTGGGGACCCCCCATCCCCGCAATGGTCCAGCCCGGGGGTTGCCTCCCCACGTTAATCTGGGCCGTACCACTTGGCCCCGGGGGGGGGGTGCTGGGGGGTGGTCGGGTCCTTCCCTGCCATGGCGGCGGAATCCTGGCAGTGTTGGGGCCRGGGCAGCCTCCATCCCCCAGGTTCAGTGGGTTGCCACACGCCAAGACTGGTGGATCCACCTGGCTGCCACTATCAACGAGCCTTGTCATCCCATCAGATTGGATGGGATCTGACTTGACAAGAGTGCTCTCCATGAGCACRGGAAATGGCTCCCCAGAAAATATCAGCTAATTCTAAATGTTAATTAGTGTCTGTGTAGCTCTTCTATTTACATGTGTGCTCCAGGGCACTTTGAGGGAGCGACAGAAGCATCCGAGTGCAGCACGTGACTGCTGGGAATGGGAAGGGTGTTGCCCAGTTTCTTATGATCCTGAGGTATTTATGAGTGTCGAATGGGTAAATGGAACGGGAACCCTGCTTTTCCTTGCCTGGCCCAGCTGTTATTGGGTTATTGAGGCCTTTATTGCTTTCTTTTTGGACACTAGACTGCTGGAAGCTGCTATCTGTGGATACATTAATGTTTTACTTGGGTTTATGTTTGTTTGGGATTGTTTGTTTCATTGAGACTCTCCATTGGTGAGTGGATTCTTTAAGGAAATAGAGTTGCATTCATGGGATGGAAGTGGATTTTGAGACTCCCTTTTTGGGTTGAAGTGAAGGTCTTTTTGAATCGCAGGTAGTGGAGAAACTTTTACACGGAGATTCTGGTCTTTGGACATGTGTTCACCTGCAAAGAGAGGATTTAAATATATTTATAGGTTTTTTTAAGCGTGGCTTGGCTGGTCTAACTGCAGAGAAGGAACAACTGAGCTCTAACTGTTCTGGGGTGACTTCTTTTTGTGAAAGCTCAGGGACAAAACTGCTCTTAGTGYATGCAGGCTGGCTCTTACTGGAATGAGGTTGCTCTTATTTAATGTGGCTTTCCCACCGGATGGGAATGCTCCACAGAGCCATGTTTTGCGGGAACAAGGCTGGGCAGCAGCCCTGGCCTGTCTGGGCACGAGGAATGTCTAGAAATATCATCCCCTCTCAGGCAGCTTGTCCTGCGGGTGGATTTATTGCGCTGTGAATGCAGCCACATGGAGCCAGTGGATTTGCCTGTTCCCCTCTGAGCCAATAGGCCTCCCAAAATGCAGAATATGCAGCAGAAGCCCCCTAGTGACTGCTGGAGCTTAGATGTCTCCTGGAGTGTTATTTGGGATATTCCAGGGTGTTACCCACCTGGAGAGTCGTCCTTGTGCAGTGGTCAGGTCTGCAGATGACTGTCAGGTCCCTGAGGGACAACTTCACCAAGCAGGAATCATCTGGTCCTGCTTGAAAGGCTGAGCTGGGCCGGGATTCCTGCACAGGGCCCTGCTGCCAACTCGGTACGAGAGGCTCCAGCTGCAGGAGGCTGGAGCTTAGGTGCTGGCACCGGGGTCTTGCTCCAAAGCCTGGGGTTGCCAGATCGCTGTGGGACTGGGGCACTTGTGGCTCCAGCTGTGAACTGGCTGGGAAGCTGGGACAGATGTAGGAGTCTTTGCATGCCGTGTACTTCCAGCTRCTGTCTGCCAGCTCTCCCACAAAGGCGGTGATTTCCTGGTAGCCAGTGCTCAAATTGTCGTCTTGAAGATAAGATCTGCAAACGTCACCGGCGGGAGCRAAGCCAGATGTCAAATGCAGATGCGGGAGTTCCTGCAGCTGAGGCTAGCTGCTTTCTAATTTACGAGCTCATCTCTTGATGACTGTGCTTTAGAAGTTCAGGGTAACGAGTGATAGCTATTCCCTCTTGGAGCTCCTTCTCCCTTATTTCTTAACGCCTAATGTTGAAAAGTTCTGACATGCACTGTGAGTAATGCGCTCTCCAAAGGAAAAGGTTATGAAAATACCAGTGTGTCAGACTCGARCAGCTCAGGGCTTTGGCTACAGAAGCAGAATCCACTTTTTTCTTTTTTTAATGGACAGCTATAATTTGATTCTTTTCCTGTGCCTGTTTGCAGATAGGGGAGATGACCTAGCGCTGGTGCAGCGGGTCGAGGCCCTGGCTGGCCCGAGGGGCTGCGCAGCTGCGAGGCGGTGAYGGGCACAGGAGGAGGGCCTGGCCCTTGTTGAAGCAGCGCTTCACACAGACGCGGCAGCACGGGGGGCTCTGGGAAGCCCAGCAGGTCAGTGCTCCGGGTGCTTGGCCAGGCCTYGCTCCGCTGGATGCTGCACAGCTTGGCTCCTCACCTGGCGATGGGGCATGCGAGCCTGGGCAAAGCCCTTGCTCTGCTGGAGGGTTTGAGACTGTTTCTCACCTACCTGTGATCCCTGTCCCTTCCCAGTTGACTCCTGCCTTTGAGTGAGTCAAAGGAGGAAGGATGCTGCATGGGCCAGGAATGTGGGCTGGGAATGTGGGCCTGGAGCTGGCTTGCATTCTCCCATGTAAAGCACACGTCATCTGTCTAAAATAACCTCCTCCTGCCAAACCACCTGAATTCACTAGCAGGAAGAGTTTGTATGATGCGCTGGTCATAGCGGAGAACCTCACCCCCAGCACCCCCTCTTCTCCTTAAAAATTCCCCTTGGGTCCCCCTTCCCACCCAGTGCAGGTGCTTCAGTGGGCTGCTTACACAGCTGAAAACACTGGGGAGGATCCCCCCCTTTTTGTGACTCTGTGTGGGGTGTGGTGACCTGCTCCACTGCTCCGCTTGTGCCTGTGTCGGAAGCGCCCAGGTGGCTCTCCTGGCTGTTCTGCCTCACCCTGTGTCCTGTCCCACAGCGGCAGCAGGAGATGCAATTTGGATGGAGAGTGCGTGAGCCTGGCCGCTGCCTGGGGGCCTTTGCTCTTGCCCCTTCCCGGCAGACAGAATCCCTGGATTGGGGATGTTAGAGGCAGTTTCCCTGCCTGAGCCCCTTCAGTAGCTCTCTGAGGACCTCTTGCCCATGAATTTCTCTCATCCTTTGAACTACTATCCACATTTGCAACCTCCTTCAGTAGCAGATTTCAGGTGTTTGCTACCTGCCAGGTAAATAAGCATATTTATGCTTATGTGGTGTTGGTGTTAAATTGATTTCTGTGTTAAATTCCAAGTTGCACTGAGCAACTTGTTCCCAGTTCTTTGGTCTTGGTGCTTGGTGAATATGTTGGTCCCATGTTCCACCTCMTCTCCTGTGCCTGGGGCTTTGTGCTCTGCAGTTGCTTCCAAGCTTATCTCTCTTCTTTTCCAAGCCTTTATCTTGACACATTACAAATCCTTGATTTCTTTTTCAGCTCGCAACCTTAGTAAATGCCATTTCCCCTGGAAGCTCGTCAGCACATCTGTCTTTAATTACACCTATAAATGTTCATTGTCTAGCTGAATTCCCCTCCAAGCCCTGTGTCCTTTCATCTGCCCAGGGTTTGGCGTGGTGGGGATGCAGGATGGTGGCTCGGCTCCACGAGGCCGCTGYGCTTGGATCTCGCCGGCAGCGAGTCCATGTGCAGTTGCAATCTGGTGATGTCATTTATTGGAACCAGCGCTGTTCCTGCTCCTGCTGAACGAGTTGCGAGGAATTCCTCAGGCTGGGCAGAACAGATGGTTATTTTTGCTTTTCTGGTCTTGCCCAGAAGTGGTCAAACTCGTGGCTTCTGGGAAATGCTGAATGGGACTGGAATTTCGTCAAGTTTCATTGCTGACCGTTTATTCTTCCCCTTGATCTGCTTCCTGTGCTCGGGCTTGTGGCAGCCGCTGTCGCAAGCGCTGCGGGGCTGCGTGCCGGGCCGCTTCCTGCCCCCATGTGCGCTTCCCGCCGGGAAGCTGTCCCGGAGCGTGCCCGAGCAGGGGCTGTGCGGGAGGGCTGAGGCTGGGGGGGTTGGCAGCCCCTTTCCTGCTGTTAWGAACCAGCACCTTGTGGCAGCTTAGCAACCTCAGCCCACGCCAGCACCACTCTCACTGCTGTGAGAACCCTTCAGATCTCACCAAATGCAGAGGCTGCAGGCACAGAGGTGCCTGACGTTTTGCTTCTGTAGCATCCTGGGCTCCAATGTGAAAAGCAGGAGTGTGTGTCATGGGGGGAAGATGACTGGATTTCCCGGTCTTCAGCTCCTGAGGGGCCCTCCATCCCTTCCCCATCCACCTGCACCTCTTGAGTGCCCAGTGGCTTGTTCCACATTTTTTCCTCCCATATATTTTGCTCTCCAGCAACAGCATCTTTATTGCAGACAGCAATCCTAAAATTCCAGCTGCCCRAAGCTGCCAGGTGGCCTGTGGCTGCCTCTGTTGCACTGAGGCCTGGAGTGTGCTGTGTGCCGTTGAGTGCCGTGTCTGCCCTGCCGCAAAGCAGCGACGCTGCTCGCTGTGAATAGCTGCTGTCTGAGCACAGCCASGTGCAGCTGCTGCCACGGCTTGGGGAAGGCAGGGTGCATGTGCGGGGCTACATCACAGCTGCTGTCACTTCTGGCTGGCTAAACTTATACCTTAGAAATGTCAGTGACTACTTCTGTTTTCTAAAAACTGGTTTTTTGTTTGTTTGCCTCCATCTAACTTGCTTTTTCCTGCAACCTTGCCTTTGAAAAGGTGGAAAACTGGCTATTTGCCAGGTAACAAGGACATTAAGGCATAAAGGACTGGGCATCCTGCTCATGAGGAGGCAGTTGCAGCCCTGCAGCCTGACTGGTCCTTAAGGAAAGGGCTTTGGTGCAGCAGACAGCTACCAGCCTTGTACATCCCCTGCGATTCACTTTTGAACAACCCCTAAAGCAGTATGAACCCTCATCTCTTATCAACTAATTTGGTCCAGCTTTTCATTTACTTAAATGAAATCTGGTGTCTTTGTTTCCTTCCTGCAGGAGCAACCATGGCCTGGCCGCAGCAAAGACCTGGTTGGTGTTGGGAGAAGATGTCCCATCTGAAATGGAGGTGACTGAGGGCACTGGATGCCGGCTGCGCTGCCATGGGGCTGTGGCTGCTGCCCTGCCTTGCTCGTCTGCCCACTGCTGTGATCTACGGCTCCCTGTCGCTGTTTGTTTCCATTCTGCACAACGTGTTCCTGCTGTACTATGTGGACACCTTTGTCTCTGTTTACAAGATTGATAAACTGTCCTTCTGGATAGGAGAGGTTAGTCTCGTCCATGGAAAATTCTGAAGCAAGGCTGCTCCTTGCTAAAAGTAGAAAGACTAGTTTGCAGTTTTTTCCTCTTTGGGAAAGGAGTGAGGGAGTCCTTGGAGTGCTAACTTAGGCTCTCTATTTTGCCTCACATCAACAAAGAATAAGCAGAGATAGAAATCCCAGAAACTTTGCTCCTAAGACAGCCTTCCCTTGGAGGTTGTGGGGTGCAGGGTGTTTCACAGGCTGGGAATCACTGGCCTCACTGTCTTTAATCTGTCAGCCATAGCTGACACCTATAGATAGGAGAYGTGTAGAGCAGTGATGGGCTGGGAGGGTGTGTGGGAAGGGCTCCTGCTGCTTGCTTGCTGTGCCAGCTGAGCACTGGTTGCTTCAAAAACTTGGCTGGATCTCTGCAGGAGCTCAGTGCAGCTTGTTTCACTGTTTTCTCTCCTTTCCTAGACTGTGTTTCTGATCTGGAACAGCCTCAATGACCCTCTCTTTGGCTGGCTGAGTGACCGAGTCTTCCTTAGCACGCAGCAGTAAGTTAAGTTCCATTTTCAGCAGAGACAGGGAAGCTCTTCCCTCTCTGGGGGAGATAATGCGCAAGCGACAGCTTTGAAGTGGTGTAGGGAGGTGTTGGAGCATGGGACTCAATTAGCACCTTTTCTTTGTGCCTTAGGACTTCAGTGTGCTTCACATTTTATTTCAGTATCCCTCTGTATAGAGGAAATCACCTCTGCAAGGGTAAATGGGAGCCTAACTTTGGAGTTACATGAGTGGTTCTAAACCTATAATATAGGCATTTAAAATCTGAAGCCTCTGCTACATGAGCAAGCCTCTTACCAGGGCATTGGATAATACATGCATGTACTGGGGAGAGGGCAATGTTTCCCATCTGGAATGCCTCAAATTGCTTCTTCCCAGGCTCTCTGATTCATGGATCACTGTTGGCCATTAGTGTTTTGCATGYGTTTCCTTCAAGCTTTTAATGCATCTTGTGGCAAGGCTCCTTGTGCTATTTACTGCAGCATGGGGATCACTTTATAAGTGMTGATCGAAGCAGACAATGCAAAACTGTCACAAAGAACTTTGTTCTGGAGAGAAAAAATTACATTCCTTCATGATTTTTCATCTTAAACCCAATTTGTCTGCCTGTCAGATGAGAAGGTATCTGACAGGGGGTGCTTATTGCCTTAGCAAATGCTGTATATGTGTCCAGACTGCTTATGTAACTCACATGAGGAGGGATATGCACGTGGCTGGGGCTCCTGTTTGGTCACRGGGGCTTTGTCCAGGTGTCTAGAAGTGGCCTTTTTGTTTGTTTTTTTTTTCTCTTGCAGGCCAGGAGCGGAGATCTCCTCGCCAGAAGTAGTTYTGAAGAGACTCAGGGCACTAAGCCACAATGGGCCCCTCTTTGCCATCTCCTTCCTGGCATTCTGGGTAGCCTGGGCTCATCCTGGCGTGCAGTTCCTGCTCTGCCTTTGCCTCTACGACAGCTTCCTCACCATGGTGGACCTCCATCACAATGCCTTGCTTGCAGACCTGGCTGTTTCGGCAAAGGACAGGACGAGCCTCAACTTCTATTGTGCCCTTTTCAGTGCCATAGGCTCGCTCTCTGTCTTCATGTCCTATGCAGTGTGGAACAAAGAAGACTTCTTCTCCTTTCGCGTATTTTGTGTGGTGTTGGCCCTCTGCTCCATCGTTGGCTTTACCTTGTCAACGCAGCTGCTCCGCCAGCGGTTTGAGGCTGGTGGGAAAGCAAAATGGGACCAGGAATCAGCGCTGAAGGAGTAAGTGTCAGCAAGCTGCAGGTGGGACAAATTCCTGGCATAGATCTATAGAGTCCTATTTTGCTTGAAAGCACTCTGATGTGTGGTAAGATCCAGGACAAGGCAATTTGTTGTTAATCATCTATGGTTCTTGTCTGATACAGTTTTCAGRGTCACTTCTGCCACACTGGCTGCTAAGGCCCTCTGAAAATAGGACAAAACTGTCTCGTGTCACTCCTGGCCCAAACCGGAGGCAGAGCCTTGACCTGCTGTATGGCCCAACCAGTGTCTGGAACAAGAAATGTTAATAACTAGAGCACCCAGGCCTGTGAGTGGCAAAATGTCAGAAGAACCTTATGAAAATATTCCTGCTTGAGCATGAGGCCACCTTGCTGCCCATTTCCTACRGGACAGGACAAGCGAATGTCTCTTACCCCTTTGCTCGCTTTAGCTGCCTGGTAGTGGCTGGGCTGTTGGGCCATGATGCAGCTGGTTTCTCTGTTCAGCTCCCTGGCTTTTCCCTCGGGCTGCCTCCTGGTGTGATCTGAGCTGCCAGCATTATGCTATTACTAACCCAGCAGATCCTGCTGAGGTCTGCCAGGCRGGCTGACTGTAGGGCCTGGAGCATGTGGAGTAGAATGGCTGATGGRAGAAGAGTGTTTATGTGGACAAAAGTCTTGATTTCTTGTTCCGAGAATAAGTGCTCTTTGGGAGGTGAGTAGCCTGTCCTTGCTAGCAATAAACACACGTTGTTGCAGATTCTGCTGTTCTGCTTTGGTGCCGGAAAAGGGGTGGGAGCTGAGGAGGGAGAGATCTGCACTGGGACATGAGGGACTGGGAGCTCTCTGCTGCTTGCATGAAGGACTCACAGGTAGGTTTTTCTTCTCCCTTTAGGCTGTACATTGAGAAACACTCAGTCCCCCAGGAGAAGAGGATCACCCTGGCAGAGTATCTCCAGCAGCTCTCCCGACACCACAACTTCCTCTGGTTTGTCTGCATGAACCTTGTCCAGGTAGGTGCAGCAGTGATGTGCTGTGATTCAGAGCATGAGCCTTGGCTGTGACCAGTGGGGATCCAGCGGGTGCCTCAGGTGGGGATCCAGCAGGGTGCTAGTCCCCTGGGAAGGCAGAGGTGCTGCCAGCACCTGCTTGCTCTCCGAGCCTCCTGCACACACTTGGCTGAGCCAGCAGCTGGTGGCTGCTCTCCTGGCCTGTGGCCTGGGAAGGCTGTGGCTATCTCCCTGCTGTGTCTGCAGCCCTGGCTGGTGACAGTGGGCTGAGCAGTGGGCACCTGTGTGGGGCCTGGCTTGCAGCAGGAAAGATTTCAGGAGTGCAGGGTTGCTGGCCTAGCTGTCAGCACCGTCTCCTTCCCCTTTGGTGTGAGGCTCCTGTCACCACTCCCACTGTTCAGCTGCATCCACCTCCATGGATGCCCTGTGCCATCTATGGTTTGCATCCTCTTCACTGATTCCCACCCAATGTCCACAGCCTGCCCAGCCTTCCAAAGCTTTGAGCTGCAGTCCCAGCTCCTGTCTCCCCAGGGACCCCTCCATTCCCCTTGGGCCAGCTCTGGATGCTCATCTGCCTCTGTATTTGAGGGTCATCTTCCTCCTACCCTGCCACTGCATCCTGTGAAGCTGTGGCTCCTGCAGCTGTTTCCCAGCCTGCCGGGCAGCTCCCATGTGGTGCCAGTGGGGAAGGCTTCCTGGAGCAGCAGGAGTGACCCTGTGTGTGGGGCAGATGGCTGCTGGGGTTGTAGCTTTGCAGATCTACAGTGTGGTAACCTCCATGGCCAAGCACCCACCTTGCTCAAGTGCTTTAGGCCCATCCTGCACTGTCCTCTGGCACGGGGGGCACTTAAGGGAGCAGAACAGGGCTCCCTTAGCTGTTGGCTTTCCTGTTCTTACTGCTCTTCCTGCTGATCAGGTCATCTGCATGCTGCTTTTGCAGGTTTTTCACTGCCACTTTAACAGCAACTTCTTCCCTCTGTTTCTGGAGCACCTGCTGTCAGACCAGATCTCTGTCTCTACTGGATCCTTCCTTCTAGGTGAGTCTCAGATGGAGCTGGAGGGAGCAGCCAGGTTAGGATCCTGCCTGACTCTGGATTCTCTCTTGCCAGAGTCTGGTTGGGAAGGTGTGCTTGCAGGTCTCTCTGCTGTAACGTTTCCCCACAAATACACACACCCCACCTGTTTCCTGGGACCTCCTGAGTCCAACCTTGCCTCCTTCCTGAGCACAAGAGAAATAACTTGGAGCTTTTTCTGATGGTGAAGAGCATGGTGTTGGGCTCTGGTCTAGACTCCACAGCTCCATACAGATTTTGCTCTAAGTGCAGCAGATCGGTGAGCACTGCTCCTACTAGGCCATGGTTACTGGGAGGGTTCTGTGCAGGCCAGGTCGGGTCATGCTGTCCCATCCCTCATTTCTGGCTGTGGGGCTAAGTCCCATCCTCTGTTTGACACTAGGTGAGTCTGTTCTTTCCCCTTGCCCATGAGGCTGGTGGAAGAAGCCCTCCCTGTGCAGACCGTGTGCTCTGCTGCCAACTGAGCAGACCTGTTGCAGCTGTTATCTCCCCATGCGTGAGGGGTTCAGTTCTGCATTGCTGCAGAGCTCAACCTCATCCTGTCTCTGAGTCCCTGTAGGAGGTGGATAGTGAAACTCCAAGCTATTTGTGTCTCTGCTCAGGTGTCTCCTACATCGCCCCTCACCTCAACAACCTCTATTTCCTGTCACTGTGCCGCCGCTGCGGGGTGTACGCGGTGGTGCGAGGACTCTTCTTCCTCAAGCTGGCTCTCAGTGTTGCCATGTTTCTCGCAGGACCYGATCAGGTCTATCTGCTCTGCATCTTCATTGCCAGGTAGGAAGCTATGCTCCTTCTCCCTGCTCTCCACCAGCTGACTTGTCCCTGCTTTACAGGGAGGAACTGGGGACGAGGAAGAGAAACTGGGGTTGCACAGAAACTRAGTGGCTGCTGTTCTGATGGTTCCCAGTCCTAACAGCCAGCTGGGCTGGGACAGGTCCCTGAGCAGGGGATGCAGCAGTGGTGGGAGGCAGAGACATGGCTGGGCAGGGGGCAGCCTGCCCCAGGTGCCCAGCTCCTCTGTTCCCTGCAGCCCTCCTGG
Organism: Nothoprocta perdicaria; assembly: GCF_003342845.1. Classification (NCBI taxonomy): domain Eukaryota; kingdom Metazoa; phylum Chordata; class Aves; order Tinamiformes; family Tinamidae; genus Nothoprocta; species Nothoprocta perdicaria. Next base: position 1,844,278 of record NW_020455976.1, read on the forward strand.
GGAAACAGCTCCTGGGAAGTGCAGCAGTTGTTCCTTAGCCACTTGCCTGGCTGCTGGAGCACCTGTTGGCCAGAAGCTGCCTGGGGACTCTTCCTAGTGGAGCTGTGTCCTGCTGGGTGTGCATGTATCTTGCCTGCATCTCACGGGCAGGAGCCAAGATGCTGGGGAGATGCTGTGGGTGTCCTCCTGTCCCCAGGGTTGTCTGTGCTGCAGATTGGCACTAATGCAGGGCATCACTGCAGGACACGTGTAGTTTGTGCACAGTGTTGTTTCTGTTGGGTAGCAAGGGCTGCTGAAATCCATTTAAGATGCTGGGGAATCTTTCTGTTTTCCTCCTCTTTTTCTCTGATCCTTCACCTACGCCTGTCACTTCTTGGTACCCCTGTTCAGTGCTTTGCCTGTTGTCCTGCAGCAACCGAGTGTTCACAGAAGGGACGTGTAAATTGCTGAACCTGGTGGTGACCGACTTGGTGGACGAGGACCTGGTGCTGAACCGCCGGAAGCAGGCGGCCTCCGCGCTGCTCTTTGGGATGGTCGCTCTGGTCACCAAACCGGGCCAGACCTTCGCCCCTCTGATTGGCACCTGGCTACTCTGCGCATACACGGGTAGGAGCACAGGGGGGCAGTGGGGCTGGGGTGTGGGGACAGGGCCCCTCACTGAGGTCACTTGCAGGATGTGCCGGTGCTGCAGCCCAACAGCAGCAGCCTGGCTCACTTGGCTCATGTGAGGTTGGTCCAGCTTGTAGGTGACTTGATGCTTCACTGGTGTGTGGCCCTGTGCTGGCCTTTGTCATTTCTTAGCTGAGGACAAGGCCAGCATGTCCCTGGGTTTGGAAGTCTAGGAGTTGAATCCATGCTGTTTGGATTGGTTTTAGTTGCTCTGCCTCTTGCCAAGCCCTGTGAGCTTGGTGTCCTCCACTGTGCTTTTTGTCTGAGGGGGCAATAAGGGGGAGGGTCACAGAGCGCCCTCAGTTACCAAGTGTGACTGGTCTCTGCATCTCCAAAGGGACAAGGGTCCCACTGTCCCTGCTCTCACACACTCTTCCCTGGCACCAGGCTATGACATCTTCCAGCGTGACCCCTTGAGCAACGTGGTGAGYGCCCGGCCGAAGCTGGCGTCGGACGCTGCCTGGGAGCCGACCCTTCGCCAGGGCTGTTTTTACCTCCTCGTCTTCGTGCCCATCACGTGCGCGTTGCTGCAGCTCCTCAGCTGGTCTCAGTTCAGCCTGCATGGGAAGCGGCTGCAGATGGTGAAGGCTCAACGCCAAAGCCTGACTCAAGGCCGAGCTCCAGAGGTCAAAATGATCTAGGGATGAGTGAGCCTGTGGCACAGGGTCCTGTTCTCTGGCTCCAGGACTGCAGCTGGGGCACAGGGAGCAGTGGCTGAGAGCCCCATGTTTACGATTCAGCTGCASAGTGTTGCAGTGCCAGTGTTTACCCCTGCCAGGAGCAGGGGAAGGCTGAGGCCCTTTGGCATGTGAGCAGCAGGGCAGGGGGCTGTGCCTGTAGGAGGGTCTTCTCCCTGCCTGGTTCCATTCCTGGCTCCCTGGGAGCAGAGCTGTCTGTCCCAGGGTGGGAGGCACCAGGCTGCAGTGTGTGATGGAGCCCCAGCRGCTCAGCAGGAGGGCACTGCCCTGCGAGTCCTTCCTTGCTCCAGCCCTGCAGTGTCAGGGAGTGCACTAGGAGGCTCCAGAAGAAGCAGGTGACCAGGGGGTAATTTTGGGACAGTGGGAGGAGCAGGGATGAGAGCCCTGAAGGCTTTTCCCTGGAGCTGGTACAACTGCTCCCAGCTCATGCTGTACTACTTGGACCAAACTTGCACTGAGGCATTTCTTGTTCCCAGGACAGCATCCTGCACAGCCAGAGTCCTGTGGCTGTTTTTGTGCTGAGGCTTCCTCTTAAGCGGCCTCACAGAATTGTCAGTGGGCTGGGAAAGGTGGTGGGCTTGAACTGGGCTCCGAGCCCCAAGCTGCCTCAACCTGTCTGGGCAAAAGCAGGTCAGAGCTYTGCCAGAGCAGGCTGGGCTGGCAGCTGCCTACCCTGTGCCCTCCTGTGGGGAGGGAGGCCAGGGCAGTCCTTCAAGGCCCCAGACACCAACCTCTCTGYTCAGCCACCTCCCCAGGTTCTCTACCAGGTCCTGTAGCCAACAAACTTGCCCTCTTGCCTCAGGATCCGGCTGCCTTCTGCCTTGGACCAAGACGCAGTGAAGCTGTTGTGGTTCCTGCTGCAAGGCTGCTGTAGCCCGTTATGGTTAAGTCATTTGTGTGACTTTTAACAWGAAGGTTTGAGACTAATTCATTCCATAAATTAAAGATGATCTTTTCTGTAGTGCCAGGGTCCCCTTTGATGTTGCAGCTCCCTCTCCAGCCCTCCCAGGGCTCACATCCTGCTAGGGCAGCTGTTCTTCCCTTGGCCACATAGGGCAGGAACTTGGCCCYAGAGTGTGACCTACTGTGGGTTGGCCTTGATGTGCTCCTGAGCCCAACATGAGTGTGCAGCTCTCTCCAGGTAAGTAGTAGGGTGCAGCTCCTCCTCCTCCTCCTATTACTATCAGGGGAGCAGGAGCTTGACCTCTGGCATCCCAGCAGGGGGTGGGTCACCTGCCTCTGGGATGGAAGTAAATCCCTTGTCCCTGTGCAGCACAGCCAGGGCCTGCGAGGGACACCCTCAGCACAGTGCAGACCCGGCCCCAGGCACAATCCAGCCACACTGCCTCATTCACACAAGCACAGGGGCAGGGGAGGCTACGACGGTATGTTTGTATATGAACAACTTTATTTAAGTATGCTGGGCACCACCAGGCAACATGGTTTGGACAGTGTGCGAGGGTACAGTCAGGCAGATTGAACGAATGCGAGATTGGAGACAACCCCTCTGTCCTGTGGCGGTAGTTTACAAAATGGAGCAGTGCTGCTTCTGCCAGGGCTGCGGCGGGGACGGGGCCAGGGCGCGCGGCGCTGCCTGCGGGCTGCGGTACGGGAGCAGAGGYGGCTGCGCTGCCTCCCCTCGCAGCGAGCCGGCAGCCTGCGGCTTCCCGACRGAACTAGCTGAGCATGGACAGCTTTCCTTTACACCACGGGTCCTTGCTTAAAAACACGGTTGGAGCTGACGGGAGGGGATGAACAAGCAACCTGGCCACAGCGGGKAGCAGCTGCCTGGCCAGAGCCCAGCAGGAACAGCAGTACCACTGCACGCTGATGKCAGTGGGCAGAGCTTCCTCGGGGGCACCCGTCACCACCAGGGCACCCAAGGGGTGACCCTGGCTGCTCTGCCCCAAGGGCAGCTGTGATGATGCTCCCTGCAAGCCCCAGAAACCCCTTTGCCAAAGCTGCTGCAGCTCTAACCCTGACTCAGCTCCTGAGTGAGATGCCAATGCAAYGTGGAAATGCACAGAAAGGAAGGGAACAAGGAAGAACTTCCACCATACAACGGTGAGGCCACGGCCAGAGCCAGGCACTGCAGCACAGAGCTGCAGCAGCTCTGCCAGCAGCCAGCTGAACCTTTCAGCTGGGAGCTTTATCCCCTGCCTTGTGGCTCTGGCAGACAGCACCGGGAGGCCCGGGGTGGGGATGAGCAGCCTGGGACACATGGTGTGTCTGGTGAGGCCACTTCCCTGGGCTCTGCCTCGCTGCTGTGGCAATGCCGGCCGATCCACGAGGCAGAGGCGCCACAAGCAGCTGCACCACCTAATCCCCCCACACTAGGGAGACTACTGACATTCACRGTCCAAGAGAGAAGCACTCACCTACCTAGGCTCTGCCCCGGAAGAGCTGGGCTATGGCTAGAGTGGTTAACATACAACAGATTTACAAAGCTGCAAATCTATGCAGATAATGAGAAATCTCCATGTTTACCTTTAAGTCAGTTTATGCCCTACAGGGGAAGGGAGACAACCATCCTAACGCCACAGGCGTCCTGCCTTGCTGGGACACCCTTCCCCTTTGCCTGCTAGGAGCTATCYGGCTGCCAAGGACACTCCACCTATGCTGCCACCACCTTCCCCTGGCTTCAGGGGGCACTGCTGGCTTATAGAGTAAGATATGGCCAGAGAACCYCCTTAGGAACCATGAACAGCAGTTCACAGGCTGCTCTGTAGGGAGGCAGCTCCTATCCTGCAGCAAGACATCCCGGCACGACTGGAGCTGCCCTGCTGAGGAGGACTGGCCACACCAGTGGCCCAGCAGCTCCCAGCCACCTCCTTTTCCAATGTGCAGGGTTGGCTTGGGAGGAGACACCATGGTGTGGGCTTTGAACAGCTGGGGCCTGAGTTGGGAAAGAGCCTCTGCAGCTCATCCTCTGTTGACCACCAGTGACACCAGCTCTCCCCCCGACCACACGCCGTGTTCCTGTGCAAGAGAGGAGCTGTAGGCCGGCCTGCAGTGCCACACTGAGCTTAGCGGGGGGCCAGCAAGCACCTACATAGCTCTGAAATCGGTCACTGCTCAGCATGCATGGGGATTGACTCGTTGCCTCTCATCTCAGCCTCCCCTGGGATA
>NW_020455976.1:1849453-1865733 GCF_003342845.1 Nothoprocta perdicaria
CCTGCAGCTGCACACACCAACACATGCAGTAGGTGCTGCCCAGCACAACAGCGCGGTGCAGAGGCTCCCAGCCCCTCTCCAGCACACCCAGTGGGGCTGCASACATGTGCAGCATCACTGCATACTTCATCTCACCATCAGGCTCTGCTTTCTGTAAGTGCAGACTGTAATTTTCTCTCCCTTCCCCCAGCCGCTTTTTAACAACAAGCACAAGCTCTGCCTCCGTGGCTTTGATGGGGACAGATGGCTTTTATATGGAGGAATGAAAAGCACTAGCGTATTGCAACTCTGAAGCAGGGGTCTCAGAACATCCCTCAAGGATCAAAACTAAAAGCAGGTGGCCGAAAGAGAAAGAAAAAAATGTGCACAAACCAAAACCTTAAATAGCTCCAAATCTCAATCACACCTGTGCCCTTCTGGTTGCAACATTCATAGAAGAGGAAAATACTCTGGGTCCCCCTCACCTGCTTAAATAACTCTCCCCCATTGGAGTTGCCATCACACCAATTCGGCTGTCTGGAGATATAAAACGTATTGGACTGACCCCATGTGCTGCTGCCTCGATGTTTAACAGTCAAGGGGCTAAAAGGTTGGAGATTCGGTTCTCAGCAGCAGTCATTAAAAAAAGAGAACAATTCAACACTGGAAAAAAAAAAGAAAAAGCACCAAGTAATGCATAAAAAAATAAGAAAAATATAGATTGAGACTGGTGACACACTTCAACACAAGCAGGCCTTATAATCTCTGGAGGAGCAGAAGCAAAGCAGCTAAGAGGCGAGTGGAAAGGCATGAGCAGCACGAGCACGGCAGAGCGGCCGCCACCACAGCTTGCTGCTCACAGAGCTGCTGGTAACCAACACACCAGTACAATTTATTGTCCCCTCAATATTCACAGAGACCAGCAAGTCTCCCTAAAGAACAGGTCCCCCCCCAAGTGCTGCATGGCTGAGCAGTTATTTTGCTAAGCATGTGTGCTACAAATATTAGTGTTAGCATCAAGCAGTGGACAGCCCGGTAAGAGGTGTGCAGAGAAGACCCAAAGCAGGGTTCCCAGGTGCTGCGGTCAGTATTTAAGATATCCTCAGACATTTAAATAAATAAAACAATTCTAACATTACAATGCACCTTTCCAATTATTACTTTGCCCCAGATTGGAGAGAACACGAGTCATGCCTAGCTGAAAACAGATGGTCCTTTTGCCCTGAYGTGGCAGGAAGGAGGGAAAAACAGCCTCAACTCTGACTGAGGAAGAGTGTGAGAACTCAGTGCTGTAAACCTGGGTAGATTGAGGGGAAACACTCAAGCGCCTCGTCCCCACCCTGGGGCCCTTTGCTTCCAGAGGAGAACAGGGATTTAACACAAGGTACGAGGAAAATAACCGTCTAGTACAATGAGAGCTGATGAGAGGTTGCTTTGTTCTACTCCATGCAATACAAACTAAGTCCTATCACCGACTTCTCCAGCCGTGGTCCAGACCCCCGCGTCAGGCGAAGAAGTAACGCACATGCACTCATCCTTACACACCAAGAACAGTGGGCAAAGGGGCTGAACTGCTCAGAATGTGCTTTCTCTTAATAAAAAATATATATTAAAAACAACTTAAAAAAAATCCAATGGTGGTGAAGACACTGATGAAGTAAGTAGCTACAGGGCCTCAGCAACATATTTCCAGACAATCCACCCACTGGATCCAGGCTAACTAAAGCCTGTGTGAGCAGCTTGCAGTGGTTGGCTCCCTTCTTGCTTGCTAGGCAGTTTCTAAGCTGTTCCCTTTTGTTGTTTTTTTTTTTTCCTTTTCTTTTTCCTTCCTTTTTCTCTCTCTCTCTTTTTTTTTTTTAACAGTGACAAATACAATCAGAACACAGAAATCAGAAATGAAAAAGGAACGGGCCATTATTGGAGAAATTCAGACCGGTGTTTTCTCCCTTCCTTTAAAAAAAAAAAAAACAACAAAAAATAAAATTAAGAAAAGTTAGTAGTACTAAGATAACCCTCCTGCTGCTGCTGTCTTTGCTCAGTGACATCGGGGCATGCTGGCACGCACACACACACACACAGGCAGCTCTCAGACACTCGGACTCAGAAAAGCGAGTTTAGAACTGAAGTGAGTCTCCGGAGGAGACTGAGGACGGGTCCCAGGGCTAGAAGGTTTTTCGGTGGATGGCACGAGCTCCATCTTCTTCATATTCCTTTTTCGAAACCCACATTTTCTTAAAGGTGTCCAGGGAGGCCAGAATAGAGCCACTAGGGAGAAACAGGCAATACGTTAGAGGTTAAAGGAAACTTTGGGGCCTGCTCTCACTGCATCTGTGAGTTGGATCTATAGCACAATGCTTGCAGGCTTCAGGGAGGCATCTGGGCTTCTGGTTTCTTACAGCAGAAATGCTCTCTCAACAACTTCTGGCCTTCTGGATCTGAGCTTAGCTCCTCTAGTCAGCAGCAAAGACGTACAGAGCAGGGGAAACCTGCCTAGAGCCTCTGCCATCGGTTTACCACCGATGAGGCTGTTCTACCTCAGATCAGGTATTCAGACTAGCCACACAACAAGGCAAATTAGCAGGTCCAGCAGGAACCTTAAGGAGGCAAAAGGTGAAGGGGCTCATGGTATAGAAACAGCCTCATTAACCAAGCTGCACYGAGCAACGTTGTGCCTGGGTCGCGAAGCCTCCTGCAAGCAGCGGACCCCAGAAGGGACAACACTGTGAGAGCCAGGAGGCCGCAGCTCCCTGGCCGTCACCCCACTCCAAGACATGTCGCTGTGTGGTACGTACCCAATCCACGTGGAATATAATCTCTCCTGAGGAGCCGATATCTGGGGGAAGAAAAGGTTCAGTTAGCATTTCTCCAAGATTTAGCTGGCTCCTCTTGGGAGGCTGCCCCACTTCATCCTGCCTGAACGGGTATGAGCTGTTCCCCAAGCCAGATACCACTGGGGCACCTCCAGAACGACCTTTTTGGGCACGGTCCCGGCTCCTCTGACAGCAGGACCACAACAGCAGATACTGTTGGGCTGTCCAGGAAAAGCATGAGTGGTTTGAAGCAGGGAGCAGCTRTGCTCTCAGCGTGGTTCTTATAGGTGTGCCAGGGCTGCAAAACCATCTGTGATAAGCGACCAAGAAACTGCTCTTACCCTTATTTTGACATCCTTGGGGGCAAGTTTCTTCACTTCGCTCAAGAGCCTGTCACCAAAACCTATAAAAGACAGAAAACGTTCAGTCTGAACCCCTCAGCTAAGTTCAAGTTACATCTACCAATAACGTGACAATGTCCCATTCTGTCCTATTCAACTGTCCCTCTCCCAAGTCTCTTACAGTCTAGTCTGCAGAGACAAAACACAGCTACAGAAACAAGAGGGACAACATGACTTTGTCTCATCTCACTCAGTCYTCTGAACACTGGCACAACAGGATCTCTCTCGCAGCAGCATTTCAAGATGAGCAAACAAGCTTTTTATCGCTAGGATCACAGGTGTGCCAGGTCCCTCTTCCTTCCCTCCACGTTCCTCCTACACACTAGCCTATGGATTGAGTAGGGAGACCAGTAAGTATCTGGAGATATTCACCTGTGAGGATATCCATTCCTGGTGGCAATTATACATTTGGAGTCTTATTTCTTAGCAAGGAGAATTTTGGCCCTAAGAATTTGCCCTCTTTCCCCACAGTTCTCAGCCCTCCCTCCATGAGACAGATGAGTCCCACCCTACTGAAAGAGGAGGGGCAGGAACCTTTGAAAAGCGTAGAGCCTCCAGAGAGCACAATGTTGGAGAAGAGTGTTCGCCTCAGGTCCATGTCTGATTTCTGAATGGCAAAAACCAGCACCTCATGGAGCCCTTCACATTCCTCCCCAATCAGGTCCGGCCGGAAGAGGAGCTCCGGGGCTCGGAAACGGGCAGGACCGATCTGCAAGAAAAGGAATTATCAGAGTGGCAGAGACAGAAGGACAGTTCAGTTCACTCCCTATAGCCTCATGCTTGGGGCTTTCTTTCTCACATAAAATTTACAAGTAACAAAATTTCTCCAACATTCATACTTTGTCATTACCTCCCAAGTGACCAGCAGTTTAGCTGATTGCCCAAATAACTAAGGCACCGTTGCCATTTCGCAGTTGAAACAGAGGAAGAACCTTGTTCAGCTCCGCAGAGAAAGCCAATGTGAGAGAAGGGAGCAGATCCCAGCTGGTGCTGGAGGTAAGGTCTGTATATGTACTCCTTCAACCCAGCCCTTCTAGAGTATTCCCTATACCACTCTTCAAAGCAACTTTCCAGATCCCTAGGCAAAATAAAAGACATACAAAACTGCTGCTGAATTTGCTGATACAACCCACAACCTGTAGCTCATCTGCATGAAGAGTTGCTAGATCAAAGCTTTAACTCTTACAGCTCTGGGTCCCCATGGTCTTCTCTATGTTTACTCAGGAACGAGCAGAAGTAGTAAGTTTTCTAAAAACACTGGCATCCTCCCTGGTCAGCAGTTTGGGATGAGTTCTGGCCTTTTAAGATAACGGTCTGCACTGAGTTATATTGCATTTTCCAGCACTAGGCAGAGGGCTGTGCTGGAACACCAAGGCTTCACGTGAGGAATGTCCCGACACGCGTCCTTACAAACCTCAATGGTGCTGCCATCTGGCAGGTAATACTGAGCCTTCTCGGTCTCCAGAGTCTCATCCTTCTGAGGGTTTATTGACAGGTAACAGGCACGCTACAGAGGAAAGAGGGAAAGGGAGATGAGAAAGGCAAACCCAAATGCTTCCAAAAAAATACCTCCCTCACTACAAAAAGTCTTTAAAAGACAAGGTCAAGTGTCCTCATGGGGAGACTAATTTCAACACCTTTTTTGATGGAAAGAAAACCTCTTATTTTGCATTCACATCACGAGAAACACCTTTATCTTCCCACCAGGCCACAGTCCCACATGAGGGCTAGAGACACCAGGCTGTTTACAGCCCCTCTCACAGCTGCTCCCCTCTTGTCTCCAGCTTTCCCTTACCAATTAAGAGGTTACCTCCCTCTAGCACAGATGGGGGCTGTCTCCTGTGAACACTTCTAATCTGTCCTAGCACAGGGTAAAACAATCTCTTAAAACACCTTTAATGGCATTAACCACATATAGTTGTGCTTTTAAGTAACTCTGCAATGGATTAACAGCATGAACAAAATGTATTGCTGCATTTCAAGGGAAGATAATTAATAGACAACAGCTAAAATCTCCTAACACAATCTAAGCTGATCACTTCCCACTGTCCAGCTACATTTTAAGTTAGCAAGAAACAAAGAAACAAAGTTCCTTTTGATTTTCCACATTCCTTCATCATCCAGTACTGCTTCTTCAACCTTGCTTCTTCAAGTTCTATTCCAAAATACTTGCTATTCCAAAATACTATCATTTGTGGATAACGACRCAACGCTTGCTCTGAAGTAGGCATTAAGAGTTTCTCTTTGTACAGTAATTTCTACTTTAGACTTTTTAATATCATCCAATTTCTTTCCTGGCTTTTATCTGTTCAAAAAAACAGTCAGACCCCTACAGATCACAGCTGACTTCTAGGACTCAGAAATCCCAGCACCAGGGTCTCAGATTTGTGCTTGCTAGGRTGCAGTCAGACCATGTTTACAAGCTTTCCCGAAGCAAGACAACTGCCAGCACAAAAAGGGATGTTCATCCCCTTAGATTTGCAATGAAGGCGCAAGGGGGCACCATCTCTAGGCKCTGATATCACAGCCACCTACAACACTCTCCCCAGGTAAAATTTGCCTAAAACAAAGCAAAAGGTACACATTGGAGAGGGAACATCAAGTTGTTTGCTCTCCTCTCCAGCACGCTCACTGGTGAAGAGAGGCAGGTTGCAGGGCAGGACCTGCTCTTTCCTGCCCATCTCTAAAGCTCACTGAGATCACACTTGAGATCACACTTGGATGCTGTGCTCAACCACCGCCACAAGCTCTTTTAATAGTTCCAGCCCCTAAGATGTGAAGGGAGTTCTGGCTATTTGCAAGTGTATTTCTGAAGAGCACAAGCCTCTTGTTTGTCCTACCYGGCCTTTTACACTGCAGGTGCTGCTTTGTACAAAACAGGCTTCTTCTGAAGCCAAGAGCTCCCCAGGCTCCATGCCCTACATCTTCTGGCCCACAGATGTTGCAATACCTGCACGTATCTTTCAGCAATCAGCACTTGTGGAACAGGCAGGAACCTCCAACCCCTTGAGCTCCAGGCAGAAACCATTCCACTGAACCACAACGTGAAGCACAGGCGCTGCTCCCTGGGCACAGCCACACCAAACTACAGCCTTGCAGAACAAGCGTTTCCATCAGGGCCCTTGGCTGGCAGGCCCCAGGCTGAAGGAMGGCCTGCTAATGCTCCCAGCCTGCTGACTCAGGCCCGAGTTATCTGCAGCAGCTACAGCCCGTGATGGGGCAGAGAASAGGGCAGCGACTGCCAGGCCTCAGCACACAGCAGTCACAGGACTCATCTGAGGGGTAATCCCATGTACCAGGGGCACGGACACATCAACAGCACCCAGGCACAGCAGGTCTTGCCAGAACCTGAGTGTCCAAGGACTGGGATGCAGCAAAGCCACCGCAAGCGGCTGGCACCTCGTGGCTACCGGCCACGTCCCACCCGAGCAAGGCACAGAAAGAGGCAGGTGAATCACCTCCTTGATGGTCTTGACAATCTCGAACTCGGAGGAGGTGTGGAAGTCGTAGCCTTCCTTCCGGAGATAGAGGCGCAGGAAGCGGGAGACGTCGCGGCCGGCGATGTCAATGCGCATGATGGAGTGGGGCATGGCAAAGCCTTCATAGATGGGGACRGCGTGGGTGACACCATCCCCGGAGTCCAGCACCACTCCTGTAGTCCTCCCAGTGGCATAACTGGCAAAGAGGAAAACAATCCGGTCAGGACAAACGGTTCAAAGTGAGCCCCAGGAATGTGGCATGCCCAGGTGCAGCTCAGAAAGCAGAGAATTCACCAACAAATGGGGTAAAAACCCCTGGTTGTCATCATAAAGAATTTACAAGAATTTGCTGAATTATTACAGAAATTAAAATTTAACTTCAGTTCTTGCTTGAAAAGTGAATGGGTTAGTGTGGATTTTCAGGGGAGTTTTGTTTCGTGAGAAAATGAATTTCAAAGCAACATTTCACAGAGGCAAATCAAAGAGGAAAAGCACTCACAGGCTGAGCACAGCTTGCATGGAGATGAAGAGCGCTGGCACGTTGAAGGTCTCAAAAAACACCTCAGCAGCACGTTCTCTGTTCTTRCGTGGGTTTAGGGGGGCTTCTGTCAGCAGCACAGGGTGCTGTTAAAAAAGAAAGGAGCCCTGCTGCAAAACAACCAGGAGGCACCCAGGAGTCCATTCCTGAGAAAGTTCTGCTTATTCCTTCACTGGTGCAAGCTGACAGATAGAGGGAATCATTTCAGCTAGTAARCTGCATTAGACTATGAATCTCTGATAAACTGGAGAGCATATAGGGCTCTAATCCAGCTACAACGGGCTCTAGTCCAGCTAGATTTCTTAGACTTTCTAATAAAACTAATCTGTGAGCAATCCTGTTCCCAAAAAAAAGGATAAGATGASTCTCAGTACCACGAGCCCAGCCAGATTGCCCCAAAAGCAATGACTCTACAGAATGAGCGATGGCAAATGCTCTTTGCAAGAGCAGCCAAAAATATTCCCTTTCCACTGCAGGACACTCATCATTCTCACTATTTAATCATCTCTTGCTTATTTTATTTGTACATTTCTCTCCAAACCACATGACCATGGTTTTGTCTCTCCTCACTTTCTCCATATCACCATCACCATTGACCAGGTGATTCCTCTTCTGCCTGTGTATCAGATAAGGTGCTTCAYTTAGAGTAGAATCATCAAAAAGAGTGTGAATAATACATCTTGAAAGTTATTTTTTTTAGTTAGACCAGAATGTTAGAGCTGGGAAGGAACACTGCCTGGCCACTTCTTGTACAGCATCTTCTGACAGGTGAAAAAGCCTAATTTAACAACAGATGCCCTTAGAAATTCTGCAGAATTGCACAGAARAAGTCACAGGTCTTTCCTGGAGTTCAAAGATTCCTGGGGTTACACACATAGATGAACAGCCTGGGGCTGTTACCTGATGAGACACCTCACCTCCTCCGAGAACGTCTGAAGCTGGTCTTTCGAATAGACATACTGCCAAATGCGCTCCATGTCATTCCAGTCCTTCACTATGCCATGCTCCATGGGGTATCGGATCGAGAGGAGACCTCTGTGCTCCTGACCAAACAGAAACATCAACACAGCACCGTTGTCAGAGACACTCGAGCAACCTCATTTTTCAATGTAACAAGTAGAATTTCACACATTTTCAATTCCACGACGTGCCTGCAGTGTGCAGGACAAAGTCTGAACTTTTAATCACAAAGCTTTCTCAGAGAAGTATTTGCAGAGGTTAAACGGGGCCTTTTTACACTGAGTAGGAAGGCCTGGTGTTTGTAGAGCACATTCCATCCCAACAGTTTTCAAGCATTACACAGACACCCATCAAATGGTATCTTTGTTCTACCAGCTTAGCCGTAACAGAGCGTTGTTGGCAAATGTAGGATTCCGAGGATTCATGGGAAATGTGAGATTCACAACTGTGCTCAGAAGAATAGGACTGTGGAAAGCAGCTTTTCCCAAACCAGGAGATAAAAGGCAGCTAGAATCCAATTCTGAAGTCCCTAATTGAGAAGATGGGGATCTAACTACATTGACTGTGTAGTAGCTGTGAGAAAGCAAGGAAGATGTAGATGGACTTGAGAAAATAAAATGAGGGAAATGAGAGAAAAGGTCTCTGATTAACAGCTTGGGACAGGAATTTTATGGAGCTTCTTGCTTCAGCTTGAACACACTTAAAAGTGAGATCTGTTCTKCTGCTCATATCTATAATTATGTCAAAGAACAGTATCCCCTTTAAGTGTAACTGCTACTGCTCTTTACTTAAAGCAGCATAGTGAGAAAATATGATAAGCACAGTAAATAGATTTCTTACCTCTGCTTTTGGGCCAATGAAAATGTCTCCTTCTAAAGCACCAGCCATAACACGAACATGTTTTGGTCTGCCCACACTGGAAGAGAGGCAAGAGTGTTAATGCCTCTTGMCTGAGAGGCTGGATGCATCCGAAGATGCAGAGAGATCCAGCTTTGCTCTGCAGGAATGAACCCCTGAAGCAGCAGGCCATAAGCCTGCCCAGTGCGGCTACACTCGCCCTGATGATTCAGGCTTTACTAGTTCCAGCTGTGTCTGGAGTGAACAGGGCTGAACTGAGCAAAGGCCTGAGCTGGTTGATCCCCATGGTGCTGTTTGACTTCAGATGGACTTCTCAGATTAGCCATTTATAGCACCATACTCCACCTCACTAATGAGCCTGCATTGCTCACAACACAAATACACTCAAGAAACACCCTACGGAATTAAAAGCCAGTGTCTACTCTGAGTTCCTGATCCACTAATCCTTCTTCCAGTAAAATTYCCAGAAAACTTTCAAAGAGTTTGGAGGGGATCAGGACACTGGACCACACACTGAAGAACCACGGATGGCTTCACACCTCCCACCCCAAAACCCAGCTTTGTTTTGCCTTTTTCCTTGTCCATCTAAAGTCTAAAGGCTAAAGGATCCTAAACTTCTGGCCAGGTACTGAGCCTGATAAAACATGATACATAATTCTTTATAATTTCTTTTGTTCTGAAAATTTCAATGCACTTAATGATCTCTTTTCCCTGACACCTCTATGTAGCAGGAAGAACTAGTTTACCTCATTTCTCCAGCTACAACTRGAGAACCATTCTTTCCCACTAAGTGACAGAGAACTGGTACACRGCATTACCAAGAACTCACCAAGGCCAGTAGGTACTTACTAATTTGGAAAGCAGTATTTTGGTATCTGGTCACCCGCAAAACCTGCTTTAATCACACCCGARCCCTGTGGGAAGAACAGATAATGTTTGAGGTTATTGTCCATTCAGTCATCTTCATAAGTTTTAAGAGAGTAGCAAAATATACCAGAGTTGCCAGACCTTGTCCTTTTTACCAAGTATTAAGCTTCCAAGACGAGATGGGATGGGAAGGTGACAATTTGTCAGCTTGGCAACTAGAGGGGGAAAAACCAGCCCTCCCATCACCACCAGCAAGACCACCCCGGGGTGCTGGGTACCGCTCGGTGCCCACAAAGTGCTGCTCCCTGCAGACAAACATGTTAGTACCTCCTGCTGCTGCTTACAGGCAGTGCTAGGGATCCAGGAGACCCACAAACTCTGCAATCCTGACTCGTTAAAAGCTCTCTGAGAAGCAGAGTTTATTTCATTAGGTCTAACAGTAGCTAGATGGCTCCAGGGGCTACTACTAAGACGGGGAAGATAAAGGTTACAGACTTCTCAGCAGTGAATTTGGAGAGGATGGAGGGAGGGTGGATGAAGTCAGAGAAGGGAGTGGGAAAGGACCATGTGAAACAGGTTGGATTGAGACTAAGCAAATTCAGGTGGTGGATGAGCTAGATAAAGCTAACAAGGCAGGTCAGGGAAATCTGATCAAAACGGGATTCTACAAAC
The DNA here is from genome assembly GCF_003342845.1 of Nothoprocta perdicaria. Lineage (NCBI taxonomy): Eukaryota > Metazoa > Chordata > Aves > Tinamiformes > Tinamidae > Nothoprocta > Nothoprocta perdicaria. The sequence goes on from NW_020455976.1 coordinate 1,860,018, forward strand.
TAGACCTGAATGGGGTCTGGAAGCAACAAAGGTCCCAGTCAGGCTGAGAGAGGAAGGGCTGGAGGCAGGAAAAGCAGCTGACAGGATACGGCTGTTTGCTCAAAAGGGACCAGGAAGGAGAGGCTAGGACACAAATTGCGCAGCAGGACAACGAGATCAGAGCTCCTGGGACTCCCAAAGCGACGCAAGCACYAAACACAGAGCGGGTGAAACCAGCGCGAGAGGCCGTGGCAGGRCCTAAGTGCAGAGCTCTGCCCTCCGTGCCGGTTGGCATTCCTGCTTCCACTCGCGGGAGGAACAACCTGCTCCAGGCCCCGCCAGGCTGCAAGAGCTGCCAGAGCTTGTCTGCAGGTACGAGATGTGWATAGCTCAATCCCTGTCCCAAGAACTGCCCGTGGCCACGCGGGCTCCGAGGGCAGCCCCGGGCTGGCACCRGGCAGGGCTGCTCCCTCAGCCTCGATTCCTCTCCCAAGGCCTGCGCTAGCAGGCACAGAYGGGACAAAGTGGCCTGCAAATGCTGAGACATCCTTTCAGAGAAACTGTCTTCTGGCTAGTCACCTCAAAGCAGAGGCTCAAGAACACAAAAACACTACTCCGAGTTCCCTTACCACGGTCTGTACRCAACCCTTACCTGTGAGGAAGAGGACGGGGGGAACAAACAAACAAMAACCCAACCCCCTTAGGCCTAGCAGCAAAGCACTGAACCGAATGCGGCCACGCAGCCCATCGGAATATTGTGCTTATTCCATGCCCCGCTCCAGAGGACGGCTGGTCTCGCTGCCAGCCCTGCTGCCACTGGGAAGCAGGTTCAGGAAAACAACGGTGCTCCTATTCCAAGAGGGCAACCAAAATCCCCTTGTGTCAGGCCAAAAGTTACCCACAGTGTCCCGGGGAGGTTCCCAGCAGGTTAAGTATTCTGGGATTTACATCCTGAAGTTCAAAGTTATCCAAATGTGTCCCTAGCTCAGAACTCTTAGTGGAGCTAAAGGGGACTGACTTCTTTTGAAGAGGCCGGTGGGGYAGAACTGAAACACAGTCACTCTTCCAAGGGCCTGGGAATAACCCGGGCACAGCTGTTTGCTATCTCCGCACTACAAAGACCCGATGGAGCTTTCTGAGATACTCAGTTTGGCTTGAAAACACTTTCCTGCTTTGAGGATGGATGTGCACTGAGTAGAGCTACTTATTATTGCCCAGTGTGAGATTCCTATACAATGAGGAGAAAAGGTTTAAGTGTTGAAATGGCCCTGGCTGACTGAAAAGGTTTAAAATAAGGATCTGCTTTTATTTTTTATTTTATTTCATTTCAAGTAGCCAAATAGCATGCATCCTCCCTCTTGCTGGAAGCTCCCATTTATTAAAACTTTAAAGAATCCCCAAGTTAACATCCTTCCACCAGTGCACATCCTGGTTGGGCTTTCATCCTGTGGGATTTTTTGTGGTTGTTTTTGCATCTGAGCAACAGAATAAAAGAAGGAGAAAGAAATTACACATCAAAGTTTAAAGAGAAGGGAAATAACCTCATGGAAAATTCTCAGGAGCATCTGAAAGTACCTGAACACGCTCCTCCCGCTAGTTCTGTTGCTGACTCAGTTATTAATTCATTCATCTTGATGTGTTTAGGATACAAATTTAAATGGAAATCACCGAGATATGAAAGTCTGCTGTGCAGCACTTCTGAAGGGGCAAATACATTTCATATTCTTGTAACTCTATTTTACTAGATGCTCACTTCATAAAGCAAGAGCAAATGAAAGACACCAGTCCGTAGCGGCAGCTCAGTTGGTTAAAATGATACCACTTAGATACCCAAGCCAAATTTTATCCTGTTTTACGTAACTGGGCACAACTCCACRGAGATGAAGGCAATTGCACCTGCCTGTTTCCGAGCTGAACCCCGCTGTCCCTTACCCTCATCAGGCCTCTTGGGTCAGTTGTTTTAGGGAGAGTGGTTTAGATGGGAACACAAGTCTTTAAAAGAAATTCCGTACTCAAAAGGCAGGAATACTAAGGATGCCTTGCAGGAAAGCCCCAAATTCTTCCTGTACATTTCAAAACTCTTCTTGTTGGAAACATGAAGCTGAGCACACTTGCTGGCACAAGAAAGTGTGATTCCACTTTTAGTCGCATTCCTTAGAATCCCTTTGGAATACACAGACTGTAGCAGGGCTGGGGCTGGAGCCGTGTGGCTGTGTTGTTTACGAGTGCAGTACCTGTTTTCCCCTTCCCATTCTCCCCCMCACACACTGCCCAGGGTGACATTCAGCCTGGAAGAGCTGCTATCCAAGGAAAAGCACTCGCGCAGCGGCACTTTCTCCGTGCGGCTCCCACTTCCCGCGTTGCCTCAGCTCATGAGAGCACCAAAAATGCAACGTCACCGCGAGGCGCCGCGGCCCAGAGCCTGGCAGACAGACAGGGCCAGGACAACCGCTTCTCTCACTGCACACAGGAGGAGGGCAGTCACTCAGCAGAGAGGCAAGAGGAATTASCAGGGTTGATAAGACCAGCTGACAAAACTGAGAGGCGAATCAGACTAAATTGCAGGCACACGAGCCCTTCTTCAGGGCTGATGCAGGGCAAGGAATCGTTGCATTAAGCAGAGCAGACTGCAATTACACGCAGGCTGTTATCACRTGGCTTTTTGCAACAGACCCACCTGCACGAAAGCGTTATGCCTGCRGAGCACTCGCCCCTGTTAGCTACTCGCTCAGCACCGCAGCAGGGTGGAACCAGCCCAGCTATTTCCACGAGCATCAGCCTCACTCATTTGTTCATCCCCACTAAAGGAGAGGCCATATTTTTCTCGTTATAGTCTGTTCTACTGCTTAATCTTTTTTTCCCTTAAACATTTTTTGATGTCTAAGTTGAATCTCTGCTGCGGTGCCAGACAAAGACACAAATCCAAGGCGTACCAGGCAGCTCAAGTTGTTGAGAGGCAAAGGGSATCAATAATGAAGAGAGGTCATGGGAATAACTGGGCTTGATCCTAGAAGCCCTATTTTCACTCGGCACATGGGAAAGGGCCCGGCTGGAGAGGCGCTTGGCTGGCGTGTCCCTGTGTCACAAGGAGCAGACGAGGACGGGGAGAGCAGGGAGCACAAGAAAAGCCCCTCCGTGCCGGCAGCGGCCGGCAGGGAGGAGCGGCGCCGTGTGACTCGGACACCGGCGGGGAGGCGGCTCCTCCGAACCGCCCCGGGCCTCGCCGCCCGGCCCGGCCCGGCCGCCATCCCCCTCCCCCTCCTCCTCCCGGCAGGGCCTCGGCGGCTCCGCGGGCACSGGGGCGGCCGCACCGAGCGGCCCCGACCCGGCCCCATTGTCCCGCGGGCACAAAGAGGAACGGGGCGGGGCGGCGCTGCTGATGGACGGCCCGACCGCCCAATGAGCACGGGCCGAACGGGCGGGGCGGGCCGCGCCCCGATGAAGCAGGTACCAGCGGGCTGGTCCCCCCGTGATTGACAGCCGCGTCGCCCAATCGCGCGGCTCCTGCTGCCGCGCGCAGCGCGCACCTCGGCGGCGACACCGGCTGCTCCCAGGGCGAGCGGCCCTCCGGCGCGTGACGAACAAGCCCCTCAGCCAATCGCGGCGCGGGCAAGGCCGGCGGCCCCGCCCACCGACGCAGCGCATCGCTCGGCCCGGCGCCGGGCGGGGGCCGAAAGGGAGGGGGAGGGGGGAACCGGCGGGGCGGCGCCCCGATGACAAAGGGATCGAGGCCCGCGGGCCCTCGCCGCCCGCCCGCCCTGCCCGCGGGGCCGCGCACTCACGTTGTCTATCACGACGGGCTGGTTCGCTATCACATCGTAGGACTCCATGGCGAGGACGCGCCGCAGCCACCAGCCAGCGAGCAACAGCCCGGGCCGCGCAGGCGCACAAGGGCGGCGCGCAGCCGCCTGGGAGATGTATTCCTGGCGGCGCGGGGCGTGCTGGGAGCTGTAGTCCGCGCGAGGCGCGCGCGCGCGCGCCCCGGCGGGAGGCCCCGTCACGCGCGGGGGCTGCTGGGAGGCGTAGTGCCGGGGCGGGCGCTCGCCTCAGGCCGRCAAACCAACCCGGAGGCGCCAAACGAAGCGAAACAAACCCAAAAAGCAGCGATCCAAACCTTTTTTTTAACTCCTTTTCCACCGAAACGGAAGCCTAAAAGCTCCATTTTTTGTTTTGTCCCTCCTTTGGGCATCTTTATGAGAAAAGTGCAGCTGTGCCAATGGCACCAGGGGCTGCAGCACGCGGAAAAGGATTCTCTGTACCAAAAATGAAAAATAGCAGGCATTCTGATATTAAATAATATGCACCCCTGCTGTGGGTTTTTTTTTGTTTGTTTGTTTGTCTCTCACATATTCTAAAAGTATTTTGATTAACTGATAGCTTGATCATGACGTAAACACAACACATTTGGAACTGAATTCTGAGCAAAAACGCCGGGTTTGAAGTTATCTAAAACACACTTCGAGGCCAGTAAATGCATTTAAAGGCTAGCTCAGAACTAGATCATCTTGCCCTGTCTCTCTCATGCAGGCACTTAGACTTCTGAGATTTTCCTGCCTTGAATCCAGATATCTGCATCTCAGATAGCTATTTYTAATGATGTTTATCCTTCATCTACGGCAAAAACCCTTTATTTGTTACGAMAGGATGAAGGATTTTAAATTCTTTCAAGAATGGCGTTGTCGCCTCAATAAATGCCAAGAGAGACTAACTGTGTACACCAAGCCAAAAGTGTATTTCATAYACGACTCTGTTTATCATGTTTATCACCCCAGCTGACTGTAAGTGACTTCTCAGGTGGATGTCACAAGAAGCCGTATCACAGTAASAGCACAAGTGAAATGCTGTTTATTGCAGGGAGCAATGATTTATTAAAATATCAGCTGCTCACCTCCTTTCCTGGTACAGTCATCTGCCTCTCTGCCAGCTTCTTGACTACACATGACGCCCTAAAAGGGATATTGTGAATACTGATCTTAAAGTCTAATTAAAGGAGAAACACAACAAGCAGGAGCACTCGCGCTCAGCGGGCTACAGCTCYGTTTTCCCTATATTGATCAAAAAGCTCCATGTGAGCTTGAACGCATGCATACCCACACACGTGAGGAGGGCCCTGCGGGAGCCCAGGACCAGACGGACCTTGGGGTATGGGGTGAAACCTCTGTCCGACCCCCCTGATATTGCGTGGCTCAGCAACGGCCTCGGAGGCACCTGCRAATAAATACATGAAGTATTTATGTATTTAGTGTAGCGTAGGGGTGCGTGCTGTGAGGACTGGTGAGGTTAGAGGCCCTCCTCRCTATGGGGCTGCCCCACAGCAGAGCCCACAACCTCTCTATGCTGCCGTGCCTGCCGCAGCTCCCCACAGCTCCCTCCATAGGGCACACAGCTCCCCRCACAGCAGCTTCCTGCCTGCCTGCYCCCCAGCCCTATAGCTTCCCTGAAGGATTCTATAGCTCCCCARTCCTACAGCTTCCCTCCAGGGCTCTATAGCTCCCCACGGAGCAGTTCTGAACCTCCCAGCCCTATAGCTTCTCCTCAGGGCCCTACAGCTTCCCACAGGTAGCTCCGACCCTCCCAGCTCTATAGCTTCTCCCTAGGATCCTACAGCTCCCATACAGGAGTCCCAAACCACCCCCCCAGCCCTATAGCTTCCCCCAAGGGCCCCAGGGCTCCCACATGGCTGTTCTGTACCTCTCCAGCCCTATAGCTCCCCCCAGGATCCTACATCTCCCTACAG
>NW_020455976.1:1866418-1951410 GCF_003342845.1 Nothoprocta perdicaria
ATGGAGGGCGTGCGGCCCGGCGGGGGGGTCCCCGCGGCCGGCGGGCCGGGCTCGGCGCCCGCCGCCGCCACGGGCTCCTTCCCGTCGCTCTTCCCGCCGGGGCTGCACGGCATCTACGGCGAGTGCCGCCGCCTGTACCCCGAGCAGCCCAACCCGCTGCAGGTCACCGCCATCCTCAAGTACTGGTGAGTACCGGGGGCCGTGTGTGGGGCTGGGGGCTTTGTGTGGGGCTGGCGGCCGCSTTTGGGCCTGCACGGCCAGGGGGGCCTCGTTTGGGGCTGGTGGAGGACCTGGAGGTCTGTGGGGGCCCTCTTTGGGGCCTCTGGAGGTCTGGGGGGTCTCGTTTGGGGCTTGGGGGGGCCCTGGGAGGTGCTGAGTGTGGCTGGGGGGGGCAGCAGGTCTCATGTGGGGCTAGAGGGCCTGGTGAGCAGCAGGGCTCAGTCCCCACGTGGGCTCAGAGAGGGGCTGGGGGCTCCCCGTGCCTGTGGGGCACTGTGTGGGGCTGGAGGGGATTGGGGCTGGCCCCAGTGGGGCTGGGGAGGTGCAGGCCCTGGAGAGCAGGGATGTGGCCGGGATGGGGATGAGTGGTTTAATTGAGGGGTCTGGGGGTAATACGGAGCTTCCCAGGTTGGTAAAGAGGGTCCTGGCTGAGGCAGCCCCTGGAGAATCCGCCGAGCCAGGGAGCCCCTGGGGTTGTTCCTGCCCCCCAAGTTCCTCTCTGCGCTGGAGCCTGGGGCACAAACACGGAGCTGAGCAGAGCAAACCTGTGCTCTGGCCTCCAAGCGAACACGTGAGGTGCAGCCCATGACCCCCTCCTGTTCCGGAGAGAACGGGCCGTGTCTGCCCCTGCAGAGCCGTGGCCCGAGGATCTGCTGCTCCCCATCGCTGCTGGCTCAGCGTCTGACCCCAATAAGGGCAGTTGTTTATGTGGGAGAGCGACACGGAGGAAGTACTCGGACTTTTAGCTATCGAGATAAGTGTCTAGCCCCATGGGAAGAGGAGGCCCTCGTGCTTTTTACCGTGACTCTGCTGTTCAGCCCCCTCTTCTGGACCTAAGGAACATGGTYGGGTCCCCGCTGGCTGTTGCTGGCCCTGGCATTGACCGCTGTCGCTTCCAGCACTTTGGAAAAAGTTTAGCAAAAGTTTAACTTCTTYGTTTGGAGTAAGTTTTAACCTGCATGTGTCTACCCAGTTGGCTCCTGAGCAGCAACAGGGTGATTTCCACCCTGTGTGTTGCTGTGCAAGRCAAACTCTTGCTGGTATCTTCCAAATATGTGTTGCTCTGAGGTTCTGAGCAAGAAATATAATTGCTGGTGCTCAGTACTCACATTTTCTTTGCTATTGTTGTTAATTATTTAAACTGCATTGTTAATTACTTAAAATGGACTTGAGACTAGGAGRGCTTGAAAATCTGTGGCTTTGGACACACCAGTGCTGTGTTACTTCAGTCATGGTCTGCTCAGTTTGTTCAGGTGTGTGTAATACCTAATCTTAAATACTCAAGGCTCATGAGCTTCCAGTCACCTTGGTTTAGGAATCAACAGCTTAAAATGCTACTGGCAAGAGTGATAGTGATGTGTGTGGGATGGAGATTTGGGTCTGTAAGGAGGAATGGCAGAGATACCTGTTTGGGAAGAGTCCTGACTTCCTGATTGCTTAAAGGGTTGATTAGCCCCTCGCTGCAGTTTGGGGCTCAAACGCTAGAAAAAAACTGCTGTTGGCAGTGATGAGAGATTGCATGTGAGAAGTAACATGAAGGCCTTTGTATGCATTTTGTGCTAAATGGACTGTGACCTCAGTATTTTTCTCATGTAGTTGGCAAACCTGGAAAAACTTGGAGGTTGGTTTTGCTGAAGAGTTCAGCTGCTGCTCGTCCTCAAGTCGTCTGTCCTCTTTTGTCCACAGCTGTGAGCTCGTAGGTGGCTGAGACTGAAAGAGGAAATTGCTGAGCAAAGTTTCCTGCCTTAGGAGAAATATTCTGAAGCTAATCAGCTTTTAATAATATGTATCAGCTTCCCTATGGTGAGCAACAAGTTTGTGTTTGGGGAATTGGAATTATATTCTTGAGCTGGCACGGTGCAGTGTGTGCCTTACTCCACAAAGCTGCAGGATCCAGAATCACATGCCTGTGAAATGAATGGACTTGGCTGTACAAATTATTTTATGAAGCTAGCAGTTTTTTCCCTTTTTTTAACATCATTTGCATGTCTTGGGAGAGAGGTTTTGATTGCAGTTGGAGCTTGTAGGAAAAGCTCCTTGTATTTGTGAGAGGCTATGCCTTGAAAAGGGGTTAGTCTCTGTTACCATCCAAAACCTGTCTTTACTTTTTTAAATGCAGTTCAATCCCACTGAAGTAGAACACCTTGATGCACAGAACTGCAAGAGAAAGCACATTTATACTTCCACTGCTTTGTGATAGGTTTTAAAATATGTAGAATTCAGACTGGACTCTTTGCATCCTCTGCCTTGCTCTGTGCTCTGACCTGAGGTCTACGATGTCTACGATGACTCTGGGGTATCGGAGCACGTCTGAAGGGCTGGCAAAAGGTAGCTCGGAAAAGCAGACCTGTTGTCAGCTGCTGGAGATTGTGGAGGATCCCCTGGAGGCTTTTCAGGGTGTAAACAGGCCAGGGATTTCCTAATGTTTTTCTCATTGTGGAGTTGTTTCCCCTCTGCCCACTTYGGGTTTCTCCTCCAAGAGAGACTTCAGAGCGCTCCTAACATCATTCAAAAGATGTTTCTCTGCGGTTGCAAATCCCGTTTTCCCCCGAGGCTGCCCTTCTTGCTCCTAAATGAGCTCCATGAATAGAGAAAGGAACAAATTTGTTCCGTACCTGCAGCTTTGAAGTTAGGCTCTTGCCAATAAAACCCTCCAACGCTTCCAGCACTTTGGGTGAGCCCGCGTACTGATATGTAGATTGTGATCCGAGGTCGAATCCGTGCCGTAGTGACTGTGGGTGGGAGCATGGAGGCGGCAGCGCAGCAGCCGAACCTGCCCCTGGAACTGCTTCCCATCTATGTTCAGCATAGCTGTGTGTCACAGCTGTGTATTTTTCAAGATACATTACTGTTATGAGCTTTTTGCTTTATTTAAATCACTTCCAAGGGTGCCAGGTCTCCTAGGGAATAAGCGTGGTCCGTCCGGGTCGCTGTGTGAGCTGGCCCGTAGCTGAGCGAGCAGCCCGCCCTGTGCCACGCGGAGCTGGCTCGTGCGGAGCCCTCGCACCACGACGTGTTTGCTAGGCTGCTGCTGCCCATCCTGCAGAGGCTTGTTGGTTTGGGGGAAGTGCAGAGCTGCTCGCAGGGACACGGAGGGCTGTTTTGTCCAGTGGAGTCTCAGCAGGATTTGCTCCCGAGTGCCTCTGCTCCCGGGAATGCCATGGAAGCCACCCTGGGGAAAAGCGGGATGTGGGGAGGTGYCTGCCCTGACAAGGGGACAGTTAAGGGCTTGTTTGTGTTGCGTGTCGTCACAGYGTCGAAACACCTTGTGTCAGCAGGCAGTGTGAATCATCTGGCATCCAGGGTGTTATTAAACCCAGTTTGGTGGCGGGTTTCATGCAGGCAGGAGCAGCTTGCTGCGTAGCAGGTGGAGGTGTTTTCCCCTCGTTGCAAATCCCATTCACCTGCTGCAGCCCCTTGGGAGCCCCCACGCTGTCCTGCTGCTCGCATTGCAGCTCTCCTGCTCCGGATCTTCCCAGGCAGGTAACTTTGGGAAAGGAGCTCTGTGTGCGTGCGAAGTATAGCACAACTCTGCACAGCCCCTGTGTTTGGCTGCTCTCAGGAATGGGATTGTATCCTGGCTGGAATCACTTCCATCTGGCCCCGTCCCCATTCCTGTGGGGGAAGTTATTGCCATGTGGAACCTGAGAGCTGGCGGGCCGGTCAGTACCACCACTCAGAACGCAACCACCTGGCCACACGTTTTCTGCAGAGATCTCAGTCTCTGGTGCAGCCTGGTGATGGGGGAGGACTGAGATACAGGTGGAGATGGGCAGCATCAGATGGGACTGTTTTCCTGAGTTTTTCAAGCTATGACTAAGGAGAAAGGCCTTTTTGCAGGCTGTTGCTGCAGGGCCCAACTTGCATCCCCTGTGCTTGCTTTCCAGTTTACATCTTGCACAGTAAGGTTGCTCCTGCTATATGGGAACCTAAAGGTTATATACATCTGCATGCTTACAACTTAACCCCTGTCTAGTTGAACTGTCCCATTGCTTGAGATGCTTCTGCTTGCCCTCCTGCTGTGATATCCTCAGCTACAATCTTGACTGACCAGCTGGGAAGCTGGTGCTCTGGCATAGGGCCCTGCGATGGCCTTGTGTTACTGAGAGGAGGGAAACTGCTTTAAGGAAGGTCACTCCTTTTGAATAACTCTACTGATTTTTGGTGTTTTTGTTCTTTCCTGCAGTATTAAGAGGGAGGCAGTGCACTAACTGAGAGAGCCTGCAGGCTTTCCCAGCTGATCTGCTGTTATTGTTTCATGAAAGCCTTTTAATACAGCAAGCTGGTATATTATTTTGTACATCTTTAAAAACAGTTGGGGATTTCTTTTGTTTTTGTTGTTTTGTGGTTTTGTCTTTTCTCTTGTGAAGCGCCCCTATYGATCGGAGGGAGTTTGGTGGTATTGTATAAGTAATATATTGTTCATGGCGTTGGGGGCTGTCCATCTTGCATCTAGGCAGTTTTAGAGCCTTCTAGATTAAATACTTGACCAATTTGGTTGTGTTTCTTGCTCATAGAGACCCTAAATATGCTCCTTGCTCTGTCGGTCTCCTTAGGCTTCAGGTAGGAATACATTGTGCTTAGTTGTGCTCTTCTTCCTCTTGTCCCCCTCGAGATACTGCACAGAAGGTAACTGTCCTGACTGTGAAACAATCCTTACTGGGATCTCCTTCCTTTTCCAGCTTCCAAATACAAACTCCGTGGTGGTTCTGCAGCTATTCATGAGACAGATGAACTTTCTTTTGCTGAGTAAGAGACTTCACAGCTGGGCAGTGGAGGGTAGGCTGAGGATTTTGGATAGCATAACACTCCCACTAGGAAACTGCTTAAGAGTTTCTAAGCCCTTCTTSGAAACGAGAGGAAACCGTGTGATGGAGATGAAGAGGTTCTGCAGCTCTGCTGAGGCCCGTGGAGAACTGAAAGAGCAGCCCCAAATGCYTCTGCCCTGCAGTGCTGACTCTGTCTCTGTAAATGAGCCTCCCAATTGCTGCGCTCAGTGACTCTGATCTAGAAATAACTATTTTTCACAAGGTGAGGGTTAACTCTCTTCCTCACTGACTGCCTGTTTGCTGAAGCTCATGGTGTAACTCTAGCTGTGCCACCAGCAATCRGGTTAGAGAATGAGGGCTGAAATACTTGTCAGGGATCCTCTGTCTTGCCGAGTGGGACTTTATAAAGGATGCTGGGTTGGAGAGGGYCTGTAGTTATGTTTTACTGTTTATTTGCTCCAAACTTCCTTGCTAAGGCAAGATCTAAACCCGACTGCAGAGCACAAACATTGCCTGGAGCAGAGCTGTGGCTGAGTGCACCCCAGGCAGCCTGACGAGCGGGCTGAATGCTTAGAAAGCTTCTTCCCAAGCCTCCCACTGTCAGATGTAAGGCACATGGTACTTTAATTGTGGAGAAAAAGAACGAGGCACTTTGCTGCAATTCGTGTGGTGGTTGCAGAGTGTGGAATGACGCTGCACCGAGCCCTGGGGCTGGTGTGGAAGTGGAGATGTGCCCCCAAAACCTGCCAGTGATGGGGCCAGGGCCAAGCAGCTGGTGCAGGCGAGGGAAGCTAATGTATAATAAGTGGCTTGAATGAAGGAGGTCATACTAGCTTGGATCCCCCTTTTTGGRGGACAATTGGAAGTACTTTATGTGATTGGCAAAACGAGTTGGAGACAGGAAACAGTTAAACAACAGCTCACACTATTCCATAAACACTTGTAGTATGTGGTTTGGTGTCTTGTCTCTTCTTGCTTGTTTCTGTCCTGTTTATTTTATGATTGACAGAGCAAGCAGTAAGCCAAACAGTGTAGTGTCTTCATTCAGAGGGGAGTTCACTGCCTCTGCACAGCCAGATGCAGCTGCAAGGAGCTGCAGAATGAGTGTTTTTGCACTAACTCCATTAGCGCTGCAGCTGAGTTTCCCCTTGTCCTGTAATGAGAAGGGTTTCTGACAATTTGGGTGATTTAATCTAGTCTGGCTGTGCTGTTTTGGCTTTCAAGCAGTATTCTTTTGTGTAGCCATTTTAATGTTGAAGCAGAGGTGGTAATTACGTCTTTTACTCATTCTTGATTGATGCAGCTAGTGTATTTTAGAAGTTTTGGCACTAACTTTTTCTAAATTGATACTTTCTCCTCCACTGTTTTAACCTGTGAGTTTATGTTCAGAAATATGGATTACTCTCCTCAAAGCTTATCCCCTCCAGATTTTGCTTTAAGGAGTAACAGGACTTTGTTTTTTTTCCATGAAGCTGAGGTATATGCTTCTGGCCTGAATTAAGCTTGCAGTGCAGATGCAGCTATCACTCTTCACTAGTACCATTTTCCAGTTTTCCTTGTTTTGTGAAAACTTTAATATGATTTTCCAGAGGTTTTCATGCCTTACCATTAAAAGCATCTTAGTATGTTGCACATATGTACTTTGCCTTCCTGTCCTTGAAATTCCCTGGACTTAACCCAACCTTTCGCTTCATTGTTTTTTAAAGATAACTTGAACATGCCTGTTCGATTTCTCTCACTGGCTATGATTTAAAGCAGGTCATTGTTCCACATTGTGGCATCTCTGGTTGCTTCTTCCAACTAACTTACCTAAAACTTTCTTTTTCTTTTGATGCAGGCTGGGGGGACCGGATCCTCTGGACTACGTGAGCATGTACAGGAACCTGGGGAACCCCGCGCTGAATGTTCCTGAGCACTGGCACTATGTCAGCTTTGGGTTAAGTGACTTATATGGAGACAACAGAGTACACGAGTAAGTTCCTCATGAGTTTTGTCGGTGTGTTCTGTTTTTCGTTGAATTTGGACTTTTAGATAAAACTCTGTCCTGTTGTTCTTATCAGTTGTCTCTGCTCTGAACGCTGTAGTCCTGGTTTGTTGTAGGATGGTGCGTACTTTGGGCACCTAGAATAATTACTGTGTCCTCCCCTTCAGAGTTAGGGCCCCCTTTGAATGCAGTGCACTTCCTTGTTAATGTAAGGGTTGAGGGGAGGGTTGCCTTTTTTGAATGTCTTCCCTCTCCCTGCTCTTGTTAGTCTGTTATGGTTATGTGATTAAATCCTCCTCCCTCCTTGTGCATGTTAATGCCTTTCTGTGGAAGTTGCTGTAAGGCACTTCTGCAATGTCAGTGAGTAGACTGACTGCCCTCTCAGTGGCTGCTGCATAAGATGCCAATGTATAGTACAGGAGCAGAAAATAAGTGTGTGCCTTTGTTCTCTCCAGTGATTGAATAATTATCTTAGCTTGTTAGCAATTTTTAGCAGGTGTTTTGTATCAAATCAGGTAAGCAGTATGGGCTGATCCTACTCTTGTATGTCCTCTACTGACCTTGCCCCTTAACTTTGCATAAAGTGAGCTGCAGAAGCCCAGCAGTGATGATCTTGGGGCTGTACGCACTGGCTTTTAACGAGCTAGAAATTGAAAAAGTTTCCAGTGTTGCTGTTCTTGCACTCTTAGCTTAGTAAAACTGTCTTGCCCTGTTTCATAGTTGCAGGATAAATGTCCGTGATGAGTGGAATCTCCCAATTTGTTCATCTGAGCTCTCCCTCTTTTATTTGTCTTGGTTAAATTTCAGCCAGCAGTTTTTCAGCTAGGTGTTTTTCTAAGAGCTAACATCGGGCAGCTTTTTTAACCTTATCTGCATCTTTAAGATAGCTGCTCCCGTTTGTGGGTGCAGAACTGTTTTTTTAGAAGAATACCTCTTTTAAGAGGAGAGTCTATATGGAACCCTGGTATTGCTGAGATCTGTGGTGAGGATTTGATCAACAAACCTTGCTCGCTAATTGCTGGGGCAGAGACAAGGTAGGGCAAGACAAAGGTAAAAGAGAAAGGTAAACAGACAATTAATTTAAAGGCTTCCTTCTCTCATTTCTGCAAGAGGCCCAGACCTGGATGCACAGGTCTTCACTTGATGCCTCTTTTTTCCATGGATCGGAGCTTTCATCTTTGCCACTTAAATCAGAAGCTGGTAAGATTGGGTCATCTGTGTTTGGCTGCTTTATTTTGCTGGGAGTGGGCTTTGTGGTGTTCTGCTGGCCTCCCCTTTTTGGAGGCTTGTCAGACTGAGACTCTCAGGATGAGGCTGTTCTCTTTGCCCCATCTCTTCCCTGGTGATTTGGGAAAGAGGAGGGAGTGGGCATGGGGTCTCCTGAAGATATCAAGGGTAAGGAGGAGCTTACTATGTTAAACAAAAGCTCCAGCCAGCTTCCTAGGCCTTCCTAAGGAAGGGGTGGCCAGGCCCTCTCCAGACGTTATGAGGTCTGGAAGGCCCTGAGCACCCTGCCTTTTCCTTGCTCTGTGAGAGGAGCACTGGGACTTGGGAGCAAGTTTGCCGCAGCTGCGGGAGCTCCTGGACACCGTGAGCCCCACGTGCTGTGTTTCTCTGCAGGTGTTGGCAGAAACTTGAGGAGCACAGGGCTGTTCAGAGCTGTCAAAGTGATTTCTGTGCCCCGTCTGTGTGTCTGTTCTCTCTGTGTGGGCTGGGACATTGTTCCTGGGCTCCAGAGCAGGGAGTCCCTGTGTCACTTGCCCTGAGAAGCTCAGCTGTCTGCGCCCTGCATTGTCTTTATTTTAGCTTTGTCCTTGAGGCTACAAAATACAATATTACATGTGTTGTTGAGAAGGCTGGAGCTGGCTTTGTCTTTATTGTGAATAGTCTTAACATGCATCTGGTAAGGCTGTCACAGCCTGCACCTCTCCTAAACATTGAACCCACAGTTCTCACTTGCTAGGTGAGCACTAGCACAGGCCCAGGAGAGATGTGCAGTGCCTCATGTTGTCAAAACGTGCCTGTGAACTGCACATGGCCAGGTTGGTCCTACACGTGCAGTGTGTGAATGCAGTGCTTATTCTGTGCATTGAGAAGCTCTTGTTCTCTGGCAGGCAATTTAATAAAACCTCTCACTAAGAATTAGCTGTTGATCTCTGTCTCTTGAAGGACTTTTAGATTCAGCCCTCACAGATACGGCGTGCCATGAGTTGGCTGGCAGGAGCATAGGGTGGCAGCAATGTTGTCTGGATCTTTGGAAATTTTCCTTTGAAGCCAGAGTCTCACTAAACTGGCATCTGGAGTATGGATGTATTTTTTTTTTTTCCCCTTCTCAGAAAAGGACTGCGAGAGCACAGCCTGCATAGAGTGCCAAGCTGGACCTGCTTGTGGCAGGCTGCAGGGTACGTGCAACGGGGATGTGTCTCCATAACCCTGCCAGCTTTTCCTTTTTTGAGGAAAGGAAAGGTAGTGTGTTGCCAAAGGCCTTTGAAACCTCCCCAGCTGACTTTGGGAAATGCAGAACTTATCTCTCTCAGACTTCTTCCAGTGCTGCAGTGTAATTTGGGCCAATTATAAGGCAGTGTGAAATGAAAAGGACTTTGAGGGGTTTTTGAGTTAACCAGAGCTGAATAGGAGGCCCTTATCTTTATTTATAATGGAATAGCAAACAGATGTAGCAAATAATGTGAAAAACTTGCTTTAATTTATATTTTTAATAAGAACCTGAAAAGTCTGAAGTGGAGCTCTCCCTGTGCCTCCTTGTTGACAGATTTATTTTCAGTTAAAACAGCACTATTTCCTGCTCTGCTTAAATATCAGCTACGCTCTGCTTAGAAAACAGGTCTGTTTTTAAGAGTCCACAGAATAGCATGGAAGAAATCTAAGCCTTTCAAACGGGGAAACCTTTTCCATTTAAAAGCACTCAGTGTTTCATGGTATAATGGCAACCGTGGCACCAGCTGTGCCGGGCTGAGCGCTCGAAAAATCCGAACTCGTGACGTCGTGACAGCGCTGGCTCCTCGGGGGGCTGTCGTGCCAAGCTCCTTGCCTGGCAGGAAGTCTCTCCAGTTGCGTGTGCTGCACAACTGGGGTGGCAGCAGGAATCCTCCCGTGACACTTGCATGGTTTTTCCTCATTTTTAACTTTCCCAGCTGCTTTAAAGTCCAAACCGATGTGCAGCTCTTTGAATGCCTGCAGCAGGGTGAGGCTATGAGTTTTTTCCTCTCTTTTTGCGCTGTTGCTGCTCTCAGAAAGCAAGAGCCTGCCTGGCAGGGCTGCGTAGGTGTTGCATATGGGTGTGCTGGCAGGGAGTCTTGGGCTGTGCTGACTGTGGGAGATGCAGCCGTCCCTGCTCCCGCTGCCCTGCGCTTCCATACAAAGTGCAGCCCCTCAGCTGGCAGCTGCAGCCCCGTGCTCAGCCGCCCGAGTGCCTTTTGCAGGGTCTAGACACAGACACCTGATGCTTCCCGCAGTTTCCAAGTGCGGTGGCAACTCCTGACTCCATGGAGAGCCGGCATCCAAGGGAAGCAGCTTCTGCAATTGTAGCTGAGCTCGGGAAACCCGGAGTGCAGCTTCAGCTCTGGCAGTGTCCCCACGTGCCCTGATCCCGGCCCTGCGCTGGCGCGGAGCTTGCGGGGCTGTCCGGGCAGCCCCAGCTCTCTGTTGTCCCCCAGGTTGGCTCCTAGCTCTGCTTCACAGGAAGGCCAAGGCCRGATCTCCAGTTAATTATTCCTGTGGTTCAACAAGTTCTCGCCCTTTTTGTCAACAATTTTAGAAGTACCTGGGAAATGAGCCCCGTGAAACCCAAATCTCTCAAAACCTTGAGCAGACTTATTTGTATTAAAATTGCAAGGCTGTAATAGAAAACAATCTAAGCTACTGCTAGCTTAAGATAAGTTGTGCATTGGAGGCCTGCCCTCCCCCTGAGAAGAAGGAACACTCCAAATGTGTTTGGATGTTTAGCTTTTTATGTAAATGCCAGTAATTGCCTTTCGCAAACCTCGTATGTACGAGGGCTTTCCCGGCAGCTTGTCGAGAGCCTCAGTGCAGTGTCACCTTTTCATGGAGCAAGGGGTTTGCAGCCACCTCCGTCTCCTGTATGGATGCAGGGAGGCCCCTGCAGAGGAAGCAACCCCCAGCTTGCTGGGACCCCTTCCATTTGGGCTCTTTTCCGTTTGGATGGAGTGGGTGGGCTGCCTGCTGGCATAACGGTCTCTCCTGGTGGGTGGTGCCTCCCTCTTAGAGGTGAGGGCGGCASGAGCCTTTCAGCATCCCCAGCCCAGCTTGTGTTGTGCTTGCCTGTATAGATCCCCTGAATGACCCTGGAGTGTGAAAGGGACAAGGATTCATGTTAGGATGGGAGGAAAAAAAAAAAAAGGAGCACAAAACTGGGTCAGGTAACAAATGTGAGGCTTGCAGAGGGGGGCATGTTTTCTGGAAGGCTTTTTCTGGGCATGAAAGGAGGTTGAAAAGAGTATTTAGAAAATGGTCTGGAAGTTGGAGTGAGTGCTCTCCCATTTGGGGTGCGTGCTGGCTTTGCTTTGGAGCCTGTGTGCATGTAGGATGGAGTGGTGCTGACAGCTGTCACCATAGTGGTCCCTTAGTTCATAAATGTCACAGCCCACTGCCCTCAGCTTGCCAGGTTTTAGCCCAAATTTTTGATGTTTAATGAGTCCCTAAGTGCATCATAAATGACATGCTTAAAGCACCACTGAAATATTACACCAAGGGGTCAGAGACTCCTTCTAAAATGGTGGGGGTGGACTCTGCCCCTCTTCATCATCATGAAAACGCGATAAAGTGGAGAACCTTTAAGAAGAGAGCAGATGACAGCGGGCAGTGGTGGTTGTGAGCTGATGCTTCAGGTGAGACCTTGGAACAGCTGTTACAGAGTGCAGTGCATCCTTGTAGATCTCTACAAGGAAAGATCAGCTTAGTTTGGGAATTGAGTCTAAAGTTCCAGGAAAATTATGAAAATCTCAAGGTGCATTTTCCAGCTTTTGCGATTTCCACATTTCTTCTGAATGTGAGATTTGAGAATACTGCAAGTGGATGAGACTGAGGACTTTATGTAGAAGCTTAGAGGTGCAAACCCTCTCCTCATCCCCAGCTTGTCTCACCAGGCAATTAGCTCTGAGAACAACTGGCTGTAGAGYGTCATGAAAGGGTTGGTTTTTTATTTTTTTCCTGACACAGAGGGGAAAGGAGAGGCTGCAGGTCTASGGTGTGCACTGAACAATTAAAACCGTTTCCTATCAGTGATGTCTTATTTAGGAATCCCTCCCATTTGAGATGAGTGGCATCMGTTGCAAGGGCCATTCGGGTCTGGTTTCACACGAACTAATGTCTTGTGGCTGGGTGCTTTGGTGTCCAAAGATACAAGTTGGACTGAGCGTTTTCTGCAGAGCCCATAATAWCTCTCTGCCCTGGGTGGATTCTCGGGTGTCTAGAAACACGTGTGTCAGCTGAAACTTGCTTGCTGGGAGCACTGAGTTCTGCCTCTTCTATCCAACCGTTTGTCTCAGCCTGGTTTGCGGGACTGTGATGTGTTGGGGACCGCTCTCCTTGCAAGATTGGTTGTTTGAAACAACTGCTCTGAAGATTCAGGGGATGTTTTCAAGAAGCATGAGTTTATCCTGTACATTTTGTTTACCAGCTAAAGCGAGCGCCTTGTCTGCGTGCCCTTTGGGAGCATCCTTCACATCTCYGAGGTGGCGCAGCAGGAGCGCCCGGGACTTGTTTCCCGCTGGCCTCAGACCTCCCGGGAAGCTCTGGTCACCATGGGGAAACCTTCCCTCCCGGCCCTTCACGTGGTTTCCAGTGCCGTTTGTTAGGGGTAGTTGGTACCGTTAATAACATGGAAGAGGTGACCACCTACGGAGAGCTCTGCTTTGTGCCGGGGTCTCTCCGGGATGCATCCGCGCGGGCTGCAGGACCAAGATGCGCTCAAACCCTGCGAGGGTTTTCTTGGAGTGTTGAAGGAAATTCATTCAAGTTTTACAGCACAGTAGTTGAATTTACAAGAAGGGCTGTTTTCAATAAAAAGATTGGGAGCGAGTTTATGGCGGAACGTTACCGAAGGCAGAAGCAGCTTCCCGTTCAGCAGCGCGTGTGTCCGTGCATCCCGGTAGGACGAGCCCCTTCCTGCCGAGCTGGGGAAGAGGTGCAGCACCCATGCGGGGTGAGCCCTGCTTGTCGGTGGCACCCATGGGCTTGGCATGTGCCAGGGCAGCCCTTGACTTGGGCTGCTTCCCTCTGGGCYGGCTTGCGTGGGAGGATGTGGCTGAGCTTGTGCTCGGGAGCCCGGCCGAGGGGACGGGGGCCCTGAGGACTAAACCTGGGTCTTGTAGTGAGAGATTGAACCCTTTCCTGAAGATCTGTTTAGGACATTGCAAAAATCAGTACATATATATGTGTGTATATATAGTGTGTATATATACGTATGTATATATGCATATATGTGTGTATATATAGTGTGTATATATACGTATGTATATATGCATATATGTGTGTATATATAGTGTGTATATATACGTATGTATATATGCATATATGTGTGTATATATAGTGTGTATATATACGTATGTATATATGCATATATGTGTGTATATATAGTGTGTATATATACGTATGTATATATGCATATATGTGTGTATATATAGTGTGTGTATATACACGTATGTATATATGCATATATGTGTCTATATATAGTGTGTATATAAAAATATATATTTTTTCCTTCTCAGTAGGACCTGAAGGTAAAAGCTTTTTTGAGTTCTGTGGCCGCTCCAGCTGTGAGATCAAGGCAGGAGCGGGGTCTTTTTTTTATCCTTTTGGCCGCTGGAATAATGATGCCAACAAAACAAGCGTTTGAAGAGATGCATCTGAATGCTCTTATTCAGACCTAATCCCTTTTTTTCCCCTCCGTGCAGGCTCAGCCCTGGGAAGAGGCCTTGCTGACTCAGGCGGTGCTAGGAGAGCCTCTTCGTGCCCTGCCCGGCCGGTGGCAGCCGGCTGCAGGTCTGATCTGCAAACACAGCCCGCCCGTGCAGCCCTCTGCAGAGCAGCGAGGCCGATGGCACTCGCCGGGCTGCCCCGCTCCTCTGCTGTCACCTCCGTGCCGAGGCAGCGGTGACACCAGGCTGACAAAAGGAGGCTCTAAATCTTTGGTGGTCTCCCTTTCACATGGCATTCCCGGCCCGTGGACAAAGGGGTGGCCGGTGCTCCCCGGCGCCTCTGCCTCCAGGGACACGGGAACAGGGAAGGGATTGTCTTGTGGGAGGCGGTTTTCCGAGGAGGAGCTCACAAAGCTGCTTGGGGTGGACGGCCACCACCTGACAAAGAGGGCTGAGGTTTAGTGAAAGATCCCCTTGGAGGCCGGGAGAACAAAAAGGAAAGAAAGGAACCCTCGGCTCCCCCCTTCGCTTCCCCCCACGCGCACACAAAACRAGAAACCCCAGCAACAACCCGCCTGTTTTTGCAGGGGGTAAATAGTGGGAGGAGGTGGAGGGGGACGCTGCTCCTCTTGGGGACCTCTGTGAGCACCSAGGGCAGGGACGGGCACACAGATGGCTCTTTGTTTTGTCTCCCTCCGTTCCCGTTCTCGCCCTGCCRAAGCCGAGGGCGATTGTTTTAAAATCCCTTTTGGCACAGGAAGCTGTTTGCTTTGCGGGCTGTGGCTCATCCCAGAAGATGCCTGGAAACCTGTTTAACACCAGTTGGTTTCAGAGGGGCTGGGCTCTCTCCGGGGGACCCGGGGCTGGGCTCTCTCCGGGGGACCCAGGGCTGTGGAGGAGCTGCGGGAGGAGCATCCAGGGAAATAGGATGCCCTGTCCTGCCAAGGGGACTGCCACACGCACAAGGATGTGGCATAAACTTGGCATATGCCTTGCCTGCAAAGATGTGCACTCTATAGCTTTCTTATGGTCCTTTTTTTGTGTGTGTGTGACCAAAAACTGTGCTATTACACAGAAATTATCTGCCTTTTCTCTCCTGTTATTCTTCATCCTGTTTTATCTGCCCTGGTAGAGCACCTTCCCCCTCCTCCCCTGGGAATTGTGGCCTTTCTGGAGCAGGGGCCTTTTTTGGCATAGCCAACAAAAATAACCCATAAAGGCGGCTGTTGTTACGAATAAGGCTCAACGGGGGATTTTTTTCACCAGTAGAGCTCCAGCAATGTAATTGCCCTGGTAGACTAGTCGCAGTAAATTTCCCCATGAAGACAAACCCGAAGTTGACGTTTGCTAGCTAAGTTGAATCCATATGTWTAACTTCATTACGCAAAAATAATACGTCTCCGGGCCCTGAATTCTTCTTTACCCAGAAGAGCAACGTTAAGCAGCAAAGCAGAGTTTAGTGCTCGGTGATGTATGGGGGGCTTTCGGCAGCGGGGCGGTCGTGACGAGCTGTGTGCTCAAGGCCCTGTTTTGCTACGAGGTTTTTCCTCCTTTGGTGATCATGAGCCTGAGAGGAGCGTGCTGGTGCTTAAGTGCATTAGAAGGCAAGAGGTGCCAAAACTCAAAGTTGACATCGTGTTGCTGTGCTGCTAAGGGGAACTGGCCCATATTGTGCTCTCCCAAGGTGTAGCCAAAGTGGCTTGGCCAAGAGGYAAAGCTGGTTTGACTTTATTAAAACCTTTAGGGGTAATCCTGGAGCCACAGAAATGGGGAGAAAGAAGTGGTGGTTTCATTCCTTCTTTGATTTCAAGAGGCTTGAGGTATTTGTCCTTTTTATCTCCCAATAGGGTGGAGGGCAGGTAGCCTTCCCAGGCCAAGTGTTTATTTCTTGCAATCAGAAAATAAGCGTGTGATTCCTGCCCCTGAAAGCTTCTAACCCTTCGAAGGAGGGATAACTTTTCCAGAGAAGCTTATCACTTAAAGGCAGATAAAAATGAAGTTGACTTTTCCATGCAGCTGTTTTGTTTCCCACGGGGAGTCTTTCAGCAGTGATCTAAGGGTTTCTTTTCCCTTGGTAGGCTTATGGCTGGGACTTGAAGGGCATTTCGTTCCCTGTCTGATAGCTTTACACTTCTTGTGGAGCTCCTGAGTATGGTTTTGAGCGTACCCTTTATAATGAGGTGAGACTTGCTAGTGGCTCAGCGGGTAAGGAAATATTGCCTTGATTTTCACAGCTCATGAAGTCAAAGATCAGGGATTAACGTCCAGCTCGCATAGGATGCCCAGACTCCAGTTGAAATCTGTCGGAGTTTGGGCTCCTAAATAACTTCTGTGTCTTGAGCTTATTTATGGCACAGCATTGCTGAGAGCATAATTGCATCAGAGTCCTAAAAGTATTTTCCTGTGTGATATATTTTACTTATGTTAAGCCAGCAGGTAAGTAAAAGATACCACTGTTGATGTTCTATATAGCCTGTTGGAGCCCTGATCCTCACTTGAGAGTAGCTTCTCGCTTGGGGTTTTTCTCCCATTCTTTTTGCCCTTCCATACTGACTTTTAGAGCCAGTTCTGTGCCTGGATTCCTCCTAGCAGCTGCAGAGCTTGGCAGAGCGTGAGCTGGGAAGGAGCCAGCAGACACTGCAAGGAAAGTTGCGTGTTCCTGAACGTGGTCACGGGGTCCTTCTCCATCACTTCACCTCTCTCATGCCGTTGTTTGGTGGGATTGTTGCCAAGCCCTTCATGCTTTGCAGGTGAAGTGGGATTCCTTGATGTCTATGTGAAGGTGACAGTATCGGAGCTGAGGATGCCGTCCTGATGTGAAATGGCATCATGTGGATGGGAAAAGTTGTCTTTCCTGGTGTGGTTGATGCAGGTTGTGCTGCGGGATCGCCTGCAGCTCAGGCCAAATGAAAGCCTTGTAGAAATAAATATAAATAGCTTAAGTGTAGCATAGTTTAAACAAAATGATAAACTACAAGAGCTTCCTTCTTGATGGATTCCCTATCCCTTCATCCTGTGAATGCAAGTGTGTGCCAGGGTGCATCCCTGCTCTYGTCCTAGCCATTCTTTCCAGGTCTTTATAGTGGGTGTGAAGATGATGCAAGCCTTCGCTGCAGCTTCCCCAGGCCCTTGCAACATGGCTGATTGCACCTTGCCAAGTGCTGTCCGAGGAAGGACCTTGCTCGGGCTCATAACTGTGTTTGCCACGTGCTGGTTGAGAGCCTGCTCCAGGGGACACGTCGGCTAGAGCCTTCGGCCACCCGCCTGGGTGGAGAGAGGCTTCTGGTGGCCATCGTGGGCCCGTGTTTCTGCAAGGTAAAGGGTGACACACGTCATGCAGTCTCCTGTTTCATATTTTGGTGTTTTAGTCATTTCCCCTATTCAGTATTTGTCCGTGCTGTGCAGAACGTGGAATTAATTTTCCAGTTTTTCTGACGCATTTATAGCATGAGCAAACAGGCATTTCCTATATGATAAGTTCTTTCATGGCATGGGCAGCTGAGCCTCAAATGAAACAACCTGTGAATTGTCCCGATTTCCAGCCCAGCACATTGAAGTGACCTGAAAATGACAGTGAATAGTTGTTTACTTTAGTGTTCTGGGCTGGGTACGGCAAGGTTTAGGAGCTGTTTTATTATGAGAGTGAGCGGGAACCTGGATTCAGAAAACACTCAGGTAAAAAGAGTTTGCTGGTGGGTTCATGAATTATCTGCTGTGGGTCTTCTCGGCTCCCTTTTCAACACAGTGTCTGTGTTGATGACTATGGGTACTCAAGGTTGATACTTGATGCTTCCTGGGTTCACTTCAGTTGGAAGAGACCTCTGAAAGGCTCCAGGTCAGGACCAACTTGCACACTCCCGCTGGATCCTTTTCCAATATTAGGTTTAGGGAAAAAATTGTTTCATCGGATGTATCAACATTCTGTGTTCAAGGTAATGGTTTTAACACAACAAACACATGACATGCTCAGTGAGGTAAAGTTCTGTTCTCATACGGTCTAGCAGCAAAATATTCATAAGTTTTACTCCAACATAGGTGACTATAAAGTTTCTAAGTGCATCCTATGGAGTAGTTAATACTGAGAACTTTACCTTCAAAACACTGTGGAGCAAATGCCTCTGCCTGTGTTTGGTTTCAGATGTTGGAGTAAATCTCTAAAACAATTTAAGTTGCTCTTTTTCCAAAGGTTTTCCAATTGGCTGATTRCAAACACATTTCATATGACATACTGCAAGAGAAATCTTGAAGCAAGTAAGCGTAGCCATAGATGGGTGACTAAAACATTGCTCATCACTTGCTTTCTGACACCAATTTTACATTAATAGAAATCCCTGAGCATGTATTTTTGCACTTTTGGTTTTCCTATTTATGTGTAAAAGATTTCCTTAAATCAAGATACAAACAACTCCAGTAAAACTTCCTTTCCGAGTGCATGTTCAGCGTTGTGAGAGCCCATGGAATTTCCTGCCGATGGTTCTGATGTGAGARCCATCTGATATCCAGATAACCCTCCTGTGATTTTGTCAGATGTTTCCAAGTGTTCTTCTTTAAAATAGATGTTTTGGTCAATACCAGGAGACAATCTGTGAGAACACGTGAGCAAGCAGGTGCTTTTGGGCTGCAAAAACTTCTCTGTTTTCTTGAGCTTTTCAGGGCAGTTCTTACTGTGAAGAATTTTCTTGTGAAAATAGGCACCTCTTAGCATGTCACCCCAGTTCTCAAAGGAGACTTTTGTGCTGAGAGCTGCATTCAAGCAACCATTCCCTGGTAGGCAGGATGCTGGAAGGACTGGGTCGTAGGTGTTGGTGGAGGGAGGTTTGTTCTTTCTCTTTGGGATTTGACTGTAACTGGCCTATATTAGTAAGTGTTTAGTGCCYCTCTGGAACATGTCTGCAGAAGTCTGGCTCTGTAAAAACTTGTTTTTCGGGGCTAATCAGCACTTATCCAATATCCTTCCCAGAAGCTGGAGACTCCAAGACGTTGAACGYGGTGGCTGCAGCAAACTGCTAGAGGCTTTTTGTTGGTTTTGGACAGGAGCACCCTGTGTTGCTGGTTTCTAGCCAGATGCAAGTGGTTGAAAGGGAAGTGACATCGGTTTTCTCTATGAGAACCTGTGATGTCTGACAAGTCAGCATCACTCAGCTAAGTGTAAAAGCTGAGGCTTTTTTTTAACATCAATCCTACGTGTTGCCAATAATAAGAAGCATCTTCACTAGCTAGAAGAAACTCTCTCTGAGCATTATGTAATCTTCAAACACTACTAAAGCTGAAGCTCTGAGATACTTTGGTCTTGGCAAGCAGAACTGCAAATCCTTGTCAAATTTAGTGCAAGATAACCAACGTCTTGAACTTCTAAAATGTCCTGACAGGCTGTACTTAGAGCTATAGATTAATAGTCATTCCTGGTAGGGTTTTTTGAGGCAKAATTGAGACCCCTTTATGATGGAGCTCGTGGTACGTCATGCTGGTGCCAAACTTACAAGTGCAGGAATCCTGTATTTTTGATGGCCTTCAAAACAATATTGCAATAGCTCAAAGCAGCAGGAAGGATTTATTTCGAAAGAAAGAAAGACACTTTTCATCATGTAGCAGCTGTTGGACAGGTAGGAGTTGCGAGTGCTCTGAGTCAAGTTCTACCCGTTCTAAGAGGGCTTCTCTTGTTGTCTGGCTGAAGAAAATGAGCAAAGGGTTCCCTGCMTAAATCCCCATTTTCAGGGATTGGTGCCCCTAATATATCTATGTGCACATACTCTTAAACTCCCCAAACCAGGCACCTAATACACTCTGCTCGTTGTCTGGCTCTGTAAYATTTGGAAGCAGCACTTCAGAAATGCTGCCTTCTTGCATGAAATAAAGCAGAGCTGCCTTTTCTTGCAAAAGTGACAATGAAAGTGCTCTTTAAACTGAGAAGCCCATGGTTTTTCGAAGCTGCTTTTAAAGCAGAGGGCCAGTTTGGCTTTTGAGCCTTTTAAGCTGGGTTATTTGGTGGGAAAATGCCCCGGGAATGCTGCTGCCGAGGGGAGCAGCCCTTCAGTTCTCCGTGTGTGGCTTCAGGAGAGCCTGATGGAGAGCAGGGTGGTGGGGGGCTCGAGGAGGCTGCCAATGCTGCTCTGTAAATGGAGCGGCCTCTTTCTCCTTGGATTCCTTTGCTGGAATTAAATATTGTGATCAGTAAAACCTCGTTCAAGGACCACGCCAGGCTTGCGCAGCGCTCCGGTGTGGTCTGAGCTGCCTTGCTGAAGCCATCAGGAGAATTTTAAACCAGAGAATGGCATGTGCAACGCACCACCTTGGCTTGCGAGGGGTTTATTTTTGTTCATGTGACAAAATAAGGTTTTAATATTAAACACAGGGCTGGATTTGACTTGGCAGGTAGCAGAGCCTCCCGTTACTGCTGTAGTCATAATATAAAGCTGTGTGGTGTGTGCCAGTGGGCAGGGAGCAAGCCAAGGATCCCTCCGCTGCTGTCTGGTTTGTGAAGCCCCAGCTGCCTGCCCTGGGCCTGGAGCGGTGCGGAGGGGATGGACCTTCCTGCTGCGGCAGGGCCGAGCMGTGACAGGTAGCGTGCAGCCCGTGGTCTTTCCTGTTTCAAGTCTCTTTAATGTTTGGACATTTTAAAATGTCCGTTTTTAAAAAATATTTTTCTCTTCCTGCAATGTATATGGGGGAAATTCAGAAGTGTCGAGTTCAGCTGAAACAAAACATAAACCGAACTATGTGAAATATTCATCTCTCTTGGAGAAATTTGATGCTGTGTTGAAGCTCTCRGCTCATGAACCTGGGGCCACACATAGATGAAAGGTTTTTTTTTTTTTGAGGTTTTATTGTCACTTGTGCTCTGTCTCCCCATGTTGGCCAGTTTGGCACTGCAGCTCCTGTGAATCTGAGCAGCTTTTGGACTTGTCCTGTGGTTGTTTGTTGTAGAAATGACAAGTGAAGGACTTCACATGCTGGGAAGAACTTCACATACTTTAACATTAAAAGATTTTAAAAGTTGCATGTGTCACAATTATTTTAAAAGTAAATTACCAATCTGGAATTAGGCAGGCTCTGATCAATGGTTTGCCTTCTGGATCTCTGAAGGGAGGTGGAMTACAGGTGAAGCGCAGGCACTTCAGGTTTCACTGCAGCCCAGCAATGTCGTTTTAGTAGTCTGTGATCATTAATTGCAAATAAGGATTTTTCCTAGGAGCTTATTGTGAAGTCATGCTGTTCAGAATTAAGYGCTGGACGCTTCTATATTAAGTGTTTTGAAGAAAAGAAAGTTGCGTCTACTTAAGAGAAAAAAAAAGGAGGAAAAAAAAAAGGACTTTTTTTCCTCTTCACCTTAGGGAGAGAACTTGTAGAATAAAAGATGGATAAAGGAGTGGTGTGTTTCCTAGGAATTCTCTGTTTTAGGGGCTTGCTATTTAGCCTTAACACAATCAAGCGGCAGCGTGGCCCCCAGTTCCACCACTTTGTGAGCACTGGCGCGTTGCTGCCCAGCAGTGAGCTCCGAAATCTCCTCCTGGTTTAGGGTTGGTGGATATTCCCATTGGGCACTTGGATTGTCACTGGGTTAACTTGCTCATGGATGAGTGCTATCGCACATGTTGTTTCTGGGTACCAGGGCAATCTGTAGAGTTCTTTAAAAATAAATAATTCTCTAGCTGAGCGCGTATCTAGGGTAAAAATATGTTGTTTCAGAACGTGCCTCAGAAGGAGGTAATTCAATAGGGAGGCATTTTGCTTTCCAAAAATTCTGTCTAAAATCAGCTTGAAGGCTTTGTGTTAACTTTGATCTCTTTTAAAAGTGTCCATCAAGCACTTCAGGCCCAATACCTGCTTTTTTTTTTTCCCCTGAAAACATTCCTTGGACACTACAAAATTTGAGCCATTCCTATTTCTGCYTTTTATGAAATGCTTCTATTTTTCCTTCACGAAGTGAAATGTGAAAACATTGAAACATAAAACACTAAGGAGGTGCTAAATGTGCCAAGTTGATGTCAGTATTTGAGGCCACAGACGTCCCGTGCGAAGCTTTGTGGCAGAGCCGGTGCCCGGCTGCGGGTGCTGCCCTCCCTTGCACCCACACCCGCTCCCCGGGCCTTGGCTGCCTGGTTAATTAGTTAATTAGTAGGCCCTGGCTTTGAGAACAAAATAGAATTATTTGGCTTGTTGCTTAAAGGTGCGTTTGTGCCCTAAAAAGAAATTTTATGTCCACTAGTTGGTGTTACTGAATATGTGTGATCTCTTCTGTTTGCAGTCAACTCGCTTCTATGGTACATTATCAACAAACAATTTGGAAGTTGTATGAAGGGGAAAGAGATTCACTTGTGTATTTTTATAAAAAAAAAAAAAAAAGTGTTTGTGATACGTGGTAGCAAGTGCAGCATTAATGAATTGTGTGGAGGGTTGTTAACTTTGTGTCTGCATCCTCTGACCTTTCTTGTTGACCATTAACATGACGAAACACCCAACTGTTTAACCCTGCTTCCTACTGTCCTGTCCTTAAAGCTCTGTCCTGCTTACAATATGGAAAACAGTTTGTTCTTGGGCASTTTCTTTGGTGTTCCCCTTCAAGCAGCCTGTGTAATTAGGGCAGCTCTCAGTACAACACTTACAAATTTGTTTTAAAAACAGAATCAGGCTGCTGGAAATTCCACTGCTCTCAGCAAAAAGCTATGCTGTGTCCAAGACTGAGCTATTCTGTCTGAAAACRCAGTTAGGCTAGTGATCTTGGAAGTGGGCTTACGTTAGCTCCCCTGATGTTGCTATGCCTCTCAAGCTCCCAAATAAACTCTGGGACTGAAATAAGAACATTTCTAAACTTACCTTCCTATGAAGAGAACACTTAGTCTTTTTTGATCATACTCTTGAAGCCTGTTCTGTTYGCAAGCAGTGTGTTGTGACTGGTTGTTTTTTGTTTCCTCCAGGTTTACCGGARCAGATGGACCAAGCGGATTCGGGTTTGAACTGACGTTTCGGCTAAAGAGAGAAACGGGGGAGTCGGCACCACCCACGTGGCCGGCTGAGCTCATGCAGGGCTTGGCCAGATACGTCTTCCAGTCAGGTACCGTGGGGTTCAATTCACCACCTCGTTTCTTGCTGCTCTCATGTGAAAGGCCCCGTTTGTCACAAGGTGCTACGTGTGGTTTGCACGACCCTTCAGTCACCCCTTGAGAATTGTTTGTGTGAGAACAAATGTTGGCCGAAAGGGATGGGCTCCTTCCACCAAACTGGCTTGCCACAGGATGGAGCTCAGCTGCTGTGAAGGTGACTCCAAATGCCTAGTTTTTGAGAAGGTGAAGAGACCAGAGCAGTTGGTGATCGAAGGAGACCTGCCCAGGGCCTCTTTGTAGCTTTGCCGCWCTGTTGATTTTTATCCCCTCTGGGTTAGAGGGAGAAATTATTCAGAAAATAGAAGAGCAAATCTACCCCATCTGGTAGATGAGGTGATGCTTTCTCCTCACAACATTAGCAGATTGTGTTTGCCTAAGCCTGTTAGAAAAGTTCTGCTAAGGCATGGTGGATTGTGCTACTGGAAGGTTTCTCAAGCTTCCTGCCACTGCACAACCTCATCTTTCTGACCTTGAAGCAAACAGACTGTTTTTCAACTACATTGTAATGGCATTTTTGCCTGTGCCATATCACAGTCCCCGTGATATGAATTTCCAGGGGCCTTCAGTATTATCCTCTACTCATCCATGCTGGTTTTGACTTCCATGGCTTGTTTAAAGCATTGCTCAAATCTGCTTTAATGGATTCTAGCCTCTGGGTGTTTAGCTCTCAATCTGTGTTATTAAAAAAAAAAAAAAAAGAAAGAAAAACCCAATGTGTGAATCATAAATTGACATCTTTGAGTAT
The DNA here is from genome assembly GCF_003342845.1 of Nothoprocta perdicaria. Classification (NCBI taxonomy): domain Eukaryota; kingdom Metazoa; phylum Chordata; class Aves; order Tinamiformes; family Tinamidae; genus Nothoprocta; species Nothoprocta perdicaria. The sequence goes on from NW_020455976.1 coordinate 1,890,133, forward strand.
GAAATTAAATATGAGCCAACAGTGTGCTGCTCAAGCAAAAGGCAAACCACATACTGTGTTATGTTAGGAAGAGCATGACCAGCAGATTGAGAGCAGTTTTTTCCCCTTCTGCTTGGCRTTAGATGAGACCTTGCTCAAAGTACAGTGTCCAAAACCTCATAGTTTTAAAGAGATGCTGGGAAACTGGAGAGCATCCAGCCGAGGCTGCCGAGGTGGCTGGGAACCTAGAGTGTGTGCGAGGAGAAGGGACAGAGGGAGCAGGGCTGATGCAATCTGTAAGGAGAAGCTAAACAAATCTAGAGCTGTCCTGATCTAGTATTGCTGATAGTCCTTCAGAGGGGAGGTCRGACAGGAGAGCCCCAAAGATCCTCCTAAACCAACTTTTCTGTGACTGTTTTCCATAGTTTGCTGCCCTGCAGCAGGCAGCTGCGTGCTGTATCCGAGTATTACAAACTGTTCCTCCCTTTCTGTGAACAGAAGCTGAATGGCGATGCAGGGAGCGATCCAAGGTGTAGTCTTGTTTTAGTGCAAACTTTGTTATCACTTGTCTCTTGGATTTGCTTAGGCTGAATTCTTCTGGCCCTGTCATTGATAATCATAGACCTCGAGTTAATCCAGGCAAGACGAGACATTCAAAAGCAAGGCTTGGCTTGGGGGTGAGCCTAGTGGCACGTTTCTCCATGGTTTCTCAGGGCCATACTAGGAGACTGTAGCTGGGTGCAGTCACTGCCCAGGGTAAGCTCCCTCCATTGCTCTAACAAGCCCTCAGTGCTCCTGTGGTGTCTGACATGGTCCATGTAGCTTTGCTCAACTCCTGCCTCCTTTCAGACTGCAGGGTCTGCAGGGCAATTCCCATGTTCTCCTTTGCATCCCTTCTGGGTGATAGGACCGTGGGATTTGTTCAGCAAAATGGGATTTTCCCCAGTCCAACATGACCATTTTACAAAACAGAGGTAGGTTTTTGCTGCCTGCTTCTCTTCTTGGTCTGTCACAGAGCTTCTCTTGGTAGATGCTAACCTATTAAAACAGCAGAGCRTTTAAAGGGGTGTTTCTCTTGAAATCCATTCCTCATAGGTAGTGCATGGCAGTATAGGGGGGTTTTCCTTGATGAACTATCTCTTTTTTTACTCAAGTTATTCTATGCTATTTGGGACAAACAGCAAATTTTCCTTTCAAATGGAATAGTGATAAATGTACCTTAAGGACTGTAGCGTATGTACCTTGCTCTCATGCTGCTGAGTTGTTTAAAAGTCTGTTGAGTCTCTAATACTTCAAAATATCCTTTAAAACATTTGAATCAAACATGAGTAATGCTTATGAATCCACCCTGAACGAGAAGCAAGAGTAAAAATAAAACTGGCAGAGCTTTTATGGATAGACTCCAAGCAGTTTGGCACAGCAAAGGATTATTTACTTTATAAACTATGCTAAGAGCTAAATTCATATCTCTTAAATAATAAGCCAACTTCTTGGTTATCAGGGATGTGCTTTGTTGGGTGCAGCTGAAGCGGTGGGAGAGTAAGATGCAGTTGTGCCCCTGCTGTGTCTGAGCACTTTCAGATGGTCCTGATTAAGTTGAAAATTCTTCTACCGCTACCGCTGTCCTAAGTATTATTATTGTGTGTTGCAGTGGTAAAATGTCTCTTATTGCAGGTGATGTATTTTCATAACAAGCATTTTTAGGCAAATGAAGGTTGTGTTCCTTTGTTTCCATCTCTCAGCAGTGTGGCTCTGGTTTAGAAAAACAACCGTCTTCTGCATTGAATTTCAGTGCTCTCGGAGCGTTGGCTTCCCTATTCACTGTAACAAACACTTGATGCTTTGTGCTTTTGATTAAATGGTACTATTTCTCCTCCTTCAACAAAATGAAGTTTGCAGTTCTCAAAGTTCTGCTTGTGGCTTTATCTGTTCTGAATTTTATCACTGTCTGACCATGACCACAAATTCCAACTCTGTTATTTTTAGTTAAAAAAAAAAAAAAAAAGTGAGCCTTGAGAATGAATTTCAGTGACCTTAACTTGTCATGGTTCATGGGTGCACTGGGAATATCTCATGGTAGAATAAACGTATACTTTAACTCAAACTAAGAAAAAGAAATGCTCTTCCTACAGAAAGCATATTCAGGACTTGTTGCAATGGTTAACTCTTTAGAAACTGGTATTAGAGTGCTTTAAGTGTAGAAAGGTTGTGCCTTGCATTTTCCTGGAAATGAAATTTGTGTTTTTCTCTCATTTCAACTCAGTTTGCAAGGGACTGACTCGTTTGCATGATAAGGCAATGTATTAATTTAGCATGGAAATGAATATATGTCTGAGTTCTTGTGTCTTGTCCTGATGCTCTCAGGTACCGGTCTGGAAAATAGGAAAACTGTGTTACATTAGAGCTTAAAGGCAAAGAACATGCCATGACTGCTTTCTCCACCATGGAATTGTGGTGGGGAGCTAACTAGCAATCCTAAGGATCAACACAGGTAAGGTAGATGTTTCCGAACTGGCTGAGCCCAATGACATTTCCTTCCAGCAGTCCCTGTGAGCCCCTCTGGTTACAGCTGGGAATGTCTGGGCACAGGTGGAATTCCTGGAGGCTGGAAAACGGCCAGTACTGCTGTGCTTGATTTAAAAAGTAATAAAAAAAAAAATTGGGTTTGTAGTCATTTTGGCCATACTTCAGCTCCTAAGAAACTTCTAGGAAAACCAAACCATCTAGATGACATCAAGGGAATAATGGAAGTTTCAACATTGATTGTGCCGAGAATAAATCAGCGCAAACTAATTTAATTCTGTGACAAAGTARCAGGCACTGTAGGAAGTGGTGAATATTGGTTAGTTTGACACGAGTGAGACTTCTGACATTATCTCACATAACAGATCCTTGAGCAAGCTAAAGAAATATGGTTTTAATAAAGCTAAAAGGGGTGCAGCACTGCTCAGATTTCGAGTCTCCGAGTACTTGTCAGTGAGTTGTTATCAACCGTGAGCGATGTGCAGAGCTGGGATTCCTCTGGAAGCTGTCCTGGGGCTGACGCAACGGGCACTAACCAGCGGGAGGAGATGCAGAGTTTCCTGATGAAATTCCAGAGACGAGAAGAGAAGGAAAAAAAAAAAAATAGATCAGGAATTACATTGATAGTGAACTGTACCTAAACCAATGCTTCTCTGAGAGAAAAAAGCAAGTGCATCCCAATGCATAAATGAAAGTGCTCTACATGTTGAAGGTGAAACAGTCCGTAAATGTTCTGGCAGTGCTTTGAAGGTAAGAGGAGTGCATTGAGTCTAGCATGGAGCATAAAACTTCAAGTCGGGTTTATTCCAGTGGGAGAAAGTCCTCTGGAGAGTGATAAGAATGACCCAAAGGTTTGGAAATTACGTCCTGTGGAGGAAAGCTCAGGGGATTATTTTTTGTTTAGGGAAGAGAAGGTAGAGGGAAGATGTGAGAACAGCCTTCAAACATGAAGAAGGTTGCTGTAAGGAATAAAAATTCTGCTTCCCCCCCGCCACCGTGTGTCTGCTGGGGATCTGAGAGGCCTATTCCTACTCAAAATTCTGTAGGGTGGGCTTATATTTGTCATTCAAAAAACTTTTTGATGATAAATATAGTGAAGCACTGGAATAGTTTTGGATTTCCCGGTGCTGATGACTTTCGAGAACAGGTTAAACTGTTCCTCTTAGATATTTGCCCAGAAGAGATGATCTTTCCATTTGGTGGGGGTAGAATAGGAACCCTTTGAGTTTTCTTTGTAGCTTGTCCTGTGATGTTATCTTCAAATCTTTTTGCTCTTTCCATGAGTACATAAATTATCTTTTTCCATAGTTTTCTGGTTGTCAGTGTGCTGAAAGATGTATAAATGTGAGTTTTGAAATCTCAGCCAATTTAACTTGAGTTTTAATATTTAAGCTTTAACAAGTCTACATTAGGAGGCTATAGGAGAAGGTAGGTTTGTGTTGGGAGACTGAAACAATTACGAAAACCTACAAGCAAAGGAAGCAACCATACGAGGTACAGTTTCTTTAACATACCTTGTATTCTTCAATATACTTTTTTTGCATGATTGCTTCAAGAAAAAATTGGAGGAGAAAGTTATTTATATGTAGCAGAGATAACTATTAGATTTTGGATAACCTTGACTAAGTTATTCCTCAGCAAAACTTAATGCACTAAGTTACTCAGCAAAACTTAATGCCCTTTTGTATCAGAACCAATTCTGACAGGTACATGATGAGTCACCCAAGCTGACAGCAGTGTGTCAACACGGTGATCAAAATAGTCATAGCTGAGGTTCTGCCCACAAAACCCCTTTTTTTCCTGGTGTATCTGCCGAGTCTGTGCTGTGATTGTGTTGTGGCGGGTTCCCGTTTCTCAAAAGGAGATAAGAAATGGTTTGATTGATTTCCCTTTCTGTCTCTGAGCTTACGCAGGGAATGCTTTGGGAATCCTGAGTAACTCTGGACAACAGATTAAAAAAAATCCTGGGATCAGGGAGGGGCCATTTGGCTCTGAGACATTACCCTGCTTGCAGGAATGGGCTCCATCCTGGCATATTGGAGAGCTCTGCTTCCATGCCTGGGACTCTGTTGGTCTGTGGTTTGGACTGCAGTGGCTGTGCGGGTATCAAGTGAAGGTCTGGAGGGTCGAGTGTGCGTGTGTTAAATACCACAACTGCTGGGAGAGGTGGCAGCAGCTGCCGCCCTTGTATAAAGAAGAGGTTTATGAGCAGATCAAGTAGGAAAATCTGTTTTCCTGTAGGTTTCCCCCAGGCTGAGCTTCCTGCAGGCGTTTTTCTCCCATGTCTAATAACATGGGAGCTGTTGTCCTCRGCTTTTCTCGGGTGGCACTAAGGGTCTTGCTCCTTTAGCTCCTTTTGGGAACTCCACAGAAGTCCCCACGAGCCTCTATCCCTCTCTGTCATGATTCAGATCTGCTGGAGAGGGTGAAACGGAGGCAGACGAGGGGCGCAGGGCCGAGGTGATTTGCAGAGGTCCCGCAGCCGAGGCCATGAAGCCCCGGAATTCCTTGGCACCTGCTGCCCTTGTCCCACATCAGGGCCTCGTGCTCCCTCCCTCTCGTTGCTGACATCCTGTCAAACACTCCTGATACAGGCACGTTTCTCCTTGCAAAAAGGGGAGAAAAAAAAAAAAAACCACTTCCTTGGGTATAAATTAGCCTCATCTGGCTTGTTTATAAAATGGTGTTTATTCCTTCCCAATGGGGTGACTAAAGGCAAATAGAATCTCCCAGTAATTCCTATATATTTTTCTCTTTGACTGTGCCTTTATTTTTCTTTTTAATACCAGGCTGATTTAGTGTTCTGTTACGGTTGCTATGGCTCTGTAGAAAAAAAAAATATATATATATATTTTTTCTCTCATCTGTTTGTAATACTGACCAGTTTCCAGTGTAGAGCTGGCCCTGGCTCCTCTGCAGTATTCCAGGATTTTAGATTAAAAAATGGGGGGATTAGCTGTGTGTTTAGCTCCACAAAGCAGAATAAATCAATATAAATTTCATTTCAGCAGAACCTGTTATGGAGTGGACTGTGCTGTGCAAACACTGGAGCTGCGGGGCGGCAAAGTTTTATAAAATAAACTCCTGGCCCGTTGTTTGCCTTAGGTGAATGGGATTCGACCAAGTGAGCGGCCTGCGTGCCTCGAGTCTGTGAAGGGGGTATGGAAAAATTAAGTCACTGGTTCCAATTTAACCCAAGTTTTGTCACGGCCAAAAGCTCTCATCATCTGATAGTTATTCAGTGGTCCATGAGAAATTGGTTGGGGTTTAGCCTAATTCCTCTGCAAATGTTTCCCACTTAAAAAGAAGAGAAAAAAAGAAAAGGGGCAAGCTGATTGGGAGCAGAGAGCAGCTGAAGCCTGGTCCTTTCTGTGTTTGTCTCCAACACGTTCAGGAGTCRCTGGTGGCAAAAGAGACTGTTGCAGGTGGCGTGGTGACCGTGGCTGGAGCCTGCAGCAGCCTCCTGGTTGCAGGTGGATCCAGCCCTTTTCCACCCCAGGAATGACAAGCAGGGCTTGGCGCAGCMCTGCCAGTAATCCAGAAAGGAGCATCTGTCTCCAGAGCTGTGGAGCAGCCAGACAATGAGGAAGAGACCTCAGGAAGAATGTAGTTATCTGCAGAAAGGATCTCTGAGAGGAGRCATTTCTTCTGGGGTGTAAAAGCACRTTCTCTTRAAAGGCTGCCCCAGAGTTGCACAGRGAATATGCTGAAGCTGTAATCACGTTTGTTCTTGTGATTGCTGCTAATCTTCAGGATGTACAAGGGTTGAAATGTGTCTCCTGGCACTGTTTGCTTTGCCCTGCTTGCATCTGCCTCCCAGGTAGTCCCGGGATGTTACAGGTCCCACCAGGTGGATGTGTCCTGCTATACCAGTGCTGCTGATGCTTGGGGGGTGTGTGGATGTCAGCCCATTAGCCAACACACAAGACAGGGCTGCTTGCAGTAAGGTTTGACTTCTGTAGCTAAAATTCATCAGCTTGTGTCACATTAGCCTCAGCCGAAGGCTGAGGGCAGTTACTATGGCCTACCTAGGAAGCAGTGGCTTTTAAACCACAATAACTTGATTGCGCACATGAACCCTCGGAAGGAAAAGTTAGCCTTGTGCTCTTGCTTTGCACCTTCTGCTTCGAGTGCACCCACAGCAAGGGCAGCTGAACGTGTAGCTGCTTTCCTGACAGAGCGATTCTTGTAGGAGCCTCGGGAAGCCTTCACCGCGAATGTTTTCCTCTAATCCGTTTTGATTTTGCTGATTGATCTGGGCTTGGTCCAGCAGAACTCATGTTATAGCTCTTCTTCCTTACCGTTTCTGGGAATCTCATTTAAATGCTTTAAACATTGCCTGTGAGGCAGGTGAATACAACCAGCTGCATTTATGTAGCTGGGATCGAGGCACAGAGGAAATCAAGAGACTTGCCCATCATCAGAGAGGRGCTTTGTGGTAGGTCAGGCCATGGGCCAGGGCTGTGAGTAGCACTGCCTGGTGGTCTGTCCTTCATCCGTGTGAATCCTATTGAGGTCGGAGATGCTCAGATCTTGGTGATAATCTAGCTGAGGGAATCGCAGGACAAATATAGTGTGAATGCGGCCTAGGAATTGTATATARCCTTAGGTTATGGCTTATTGAATTAACTTGGGTTTTCCTTCTGTCCAGAACAGGCAGATGCTGCCCCTTGCAAACCTGAGGGCAGTCTAGTGTCAATTTAACTCTTGTTACTTTTGCTGAGTAGCATCTCCCTGTTCTTTGGCTGGAAATTACCAGGATATTGTGGTGTACCAGGCAGCTAGAAGCGCTTCTCTGCCAAACTTCTGCTACTTTCTGTTGCAGAAAAGCTCTTTAGCCCTCTAGTTGGGTCTAAAAGATACCTGCCCCTTCCTCAAACCTTAGAGGAGAACTGTTAAACCCACYGCCTTGTGACACTGCCTGTTGCTTTGTCAGCCCTGGTGGCGTGACGTGAACCTGAACTGAGCGTTGCACTTGTCCAGCTTCATCCCGTGCTGCAGTTCAGCTGCCAGGAGCAAGGCTGGGAACTCCGGGACACCCTCGCTCTCAAGCAGCTTGGGAGAGGAAAAGAAAAACGTTTGTGATTTATGTTGGCAATCAATAAGCTGGGTAGCGTGAGTAACAGAGCCTTTTCTTCTCTACCTCCCCAACCTTGTGGTATTTGGGCATTTTTTTTTCTCCTGTAGTTTGTCCAGCCTTGCAGATTGAGATGGATAATTCCTGAGGCTTTTTGTGGAAGTTGACGTTGTCCCTAGTTTCTGAGAAGAGGTCTCTGACCTTCCCTATCCCCAAAGGCCAAGTTGACGTGAAAATATGGAGTGTCAGGAGCAGAGGCACAGAAAGTCCTTGTTCCTTATAAAAGACGGCTTAAATAGAAAGAAGGGAAGCTGCCTGTCGGAACTGCTGTACTGATTACAGGGTAAGCAAGGAATCTGAGTATTGCTTCAAAGAGGAGGCTTGTTTTTAGCCATGTATTTAGATGCCCAGTTTGAACTGGGTAGATTTCAGCTCGTGTCCCGTTTGGCTCTATGAGCCCGTGCCCTGTGCTGCCTGGGAGCTCATGTAGCTTGTTGCTTTTCCAGCCTTTCCCACCCGGAGCGGGGAGGCGTTGAGCTCCCTGCAGCAGCCCCTTGTCCATTCCCAGCTCCGCCGGTCGGAGCGGGGCCAGAGGGCCCTGCTGGGAACACGCAGCCGCTCTGGCCGCAGGGTGAGGAGGTGGGGGAAGCCGCCCATGGGCAGCGTGGCCCGGGACAAAGGCTCTGTCCCCTGTGCTGAAGCAGGAATGCGAGACAAAGGCCGCGCTGGGGACCACAGAAAACTCCCCCTCTTGCTGCTGTGAGGTCCTCCGGCGTCTTGCATCCGAGGTCTTTGTCCCATCTGGCTTTTTCTGGGAAACGGAAGCAGCCGCTCTAATAGCTAAAGGCTTCTGCATAGAATAGCGTTGCCTCCTCCTATCAAGGGGTTGAAAGCCACAAAATGGAGGGATTGTTCTGCAGTCCTGGGAGCATCCTCCCTTTCTGCCTGCGTGCAGTTGTTTTGGATGCAAGAGAAGAGTTGGAAAGGCCACATGGACTGAGTAGCCTTGAGAAAAGGACCGGTGTCTCCTGTGAGAACTACTAGCTGAAGCTGCAGGGAGGAGAGGACTGAGCTGCAGGTTGGGTTGAACATTTCACGGGCACCTTCTCATGGTTTAGTCAAGAAGCTGCGTGCAGCAAGAGATGCCCGGGCTGTGCCTTCTGCCTGCTCTGTGCCGGGGAGCAGGGCTGTACGCTGAGCTCCTCACGAGCCGAGATGCTTTGCAGCAGCCTGCTCGGCCAGGGCGCAGCAAACGGGCACAGCGGGGAGGCGTTTTCTTCTTGGCGGGGAAGAGACACAGGGAGAGTGCTCAGCGCTGAGGGCAGCACAGAGCTGTGCAAGAAGCGGACTCTCCTGCTCCTTTTTAAGCAAGGCCACAAGGGAATCATCTCTGTCTGCTGGGACAGAATGTGAAAAGCTATTTCATCAACAGGCCCATCATTTTGCATTTGAACCACAAATACAGTTTTTAGACTAATGCTGGGCATTTCTCTTGTGCTTCTGTAACAGGTTGGTAGGATTCGAGGTGTAACTTAAATTTTTTACTCGAACATGTATGAATATAAAGTTCCTCTGCTTCCTACCTTTCAGTCTCCCACTTTTCCAAAAGCAAAAGAAAAGTTCGGCCCATGCAGGCTTTAAATTCCTGAAAATTTAAGAAAAAATAATGAGCTGCTGAGGGAGGGAAAATGCTGCAGTGCTCTGTTTTCTCAGAGACCCCTCCACTCCCTTTACATTATAAACTACAGAACTAGTGTTGGGGTAACTTGATAAGTTCTCTTCAGAGGCTGTGATGTGATAACTCTGTAGGTGTTTCCTTACCCGTGCTGTCTTCCCCTTTTGTCCAATAAGTTTTTCCCTCTTGCACGTACCCTCCTGTGCTCTGTTGCACTTGGGACTGCTGTGCTGAGGAGGCTGCTTAGGAAAGTGCTTGCACTTCGTACACTTCACAGGAGGATAGCGCCCTAGTTTCCTCTTCAAACTCCTTACAATCTCTTCAGCATGAGCATTCACAGGATCACAGGAGGCTGAGGATGGCAAGAGGATGAGGAAGGCTCTTGGGAGCAGGAATCACAGGCACGGAGCCAGGGAAGGCTGGGGAGGTGGTGTTTGGTGGAGGAGGCTCTAGGGAGTCAGGGAGAGGACAGGGAGCCCGYGGCTCACAGGGGTGGGAATGTGCCCTGGGCACCGGGATCGCTCYCTGGGAGGCTGCGTGTGAAACTCTCGGCGGCTGCAGTCGTGGATATTGTAGGCGTGCACAGAGATGAGCAGGGAGAAAGAGCAAGAGCAAAGCCCAGATGTGTAAGGGATAGGAAATGCCCTGGAAAACAGGAGAGGTAAGGGAGGCTGCAGACCAAGCTTGTTCTTGTATGGCAGCCTGTTTAGCATTCAGGTTTCTACTAAAATATGACAATGCAGACCTTCAATATCATGTAAGGCAGCCGCATGCCCAGGATTTACTTTATGATGTGAAAACCAGTATGTGTAACGGCACCAGTGGAAGCTGCAGCACAGTGCAGCTTTTTCCAGCACCCCATTGCCAGCAGGACTGCAGCACAATATTGAGCAGTGCACGGAGAAGCGCGGAGTCGATTCCCACTTGTGCTGCAATGAAAGCATCCCAGGGAAGCCCYGCGGCTTCCTCTGTAGGGCCCTTCATCTGCCTCCCAGTCCAGTGGACCTGAATGATCAAATAAGATKATATAAGCTTGCATGAAATGATGGGACTCTGGATCAAATCGTTAAAATTTCAGACTTACAACCTGGAGCTGATATTTTTTGAGAGTAATCTGCAGCATAACAATACAGGGATCGTTAGCCTGCAGATTCCTGTTTTTAGGGACTTCCTCCTCAAAATGCAGAGGTTCAGCAGTCCTTACAGTACTGATAATCTGTGGGTTTTTTTCTTTCTTTTTTTTGTTAGTGAACGTTTTGTCTGGGCCCCCCGCTTCTAAAAGCCCCATTTGAATCCCTGCAGCGGAGCTATTGTTTAATTGTGCTCCAGGGATTTATTTCTTCCTAAGGCATCTTGTCTATGCTGCATGTCTGCAACAGGCAGCAGCACCCTGGGATGCCCTCTGGAAATTTGCTGCTCTTTAGAAAGCCGGGACTAAGCTGGTTCCCGTTTCCCACACAGGAGAGAAGGGGCTGCAAAAATGAACTGCATAAGAAAAACATGAGGGAAATGCAATTTTAATGTCATRCAAATGCTTTATCATGGCTTGGCTTCTAATTCCTGGTACACGTTCTTAAAACACGTTCAGCTCAAGCTGAGAATGAAATTCTAAATTAACAGTGCCAGCAGGCTCCACAGATTATATCCCCATTTTACCAGTGCATCTGCACAGTTGTTTAAAGGCTAGACAACTGGGTATACCACTGATTTTAGTGTTAATTTGATTATTGCTAGATTATCTTAATATGACTGACCAAAGAGTCTGAATGAGATCTTATTCTTTATACCATATTTTTTAAAATTTGCACCCGTGTAATGGCCTGCAGTTCTAGTATTAGTGATATTTGGACACAATTTTCGTGTTTAGTTTCTCTATCAGATTTTTAAAGCTCCATTGTTGCAAGCACTATTATAGCTGTTATTAAGTTAGCTAGAAATATATTAAGCAGTTCTGGTGAAAAACGTAGCTAATACATTTCAATGTTGGGCTCTGCATCTGCCCTTAGTGTGTGTATCAATTAATTTTAGCTGTTTTGACTGCAAAATGCTCCTGAAACATAGCAATAAATCTAACTTGTGACAGACTGCCAGCTTACCTTTTTTTAATCAAAGGCAGACTGAATGTTAAAACTACATTGGAGCAGATGCATTTATATAATAAATCATACCCCCTGAGCATGAGTAATAGCAATGCAGTCAACTGCATTATTTCTGCAAGTGTCTGATATGCTGCATTCAGTTTAATTGCCTGTCTGCYTCACCCTGGGGCTCATTGGGAACCTTCTTAACACTTCTGCACCTCTTGGTGCCAGAATCTGTCATTGCTTTGCCCTTAAAGACYGAGTTTCTGAGCTGTGCTGGCTGAAGCCGGTGACTTTCTGCCTGTGGTTTAGGTTTGCCTGCCAGCATCCCCAGGGCCACGTGTTCTTGCGGAAATAATTAGAAATACGTTTAGAAGTACTTATTAGAAATATTATTAGAAATAGTTATTAGGAATAAATACTTTCAGAGCAGGTCAGGAGGAAGGCACCAAGCGTGGCACTAGTGCAGCTCAACTGGTGGCGAGGCCGTGATCCAGCCYGGGGCTCTGATAAGAGGGATCCAGCCGGACTGTCTTGCATCTTGCTCATGTCCTGGAGTAAAGTAACTGCGTAATGATGGCCTGGCTTGCCAACCCCCTTAGAGCATGGGTTGCATGCATTAAATTGTTTATAAAACATCTTGAGGCCAAGAATATAGCTTGGGTTTGTGTCTTGAAGCTATATTTAGTCCAGTGAAGCTGGGAGGAGCACACGCTGAAGAAAATACATGAACGGCGCTGCACAAATTTACTGGCCCACAGTACAGTGATTCTCTCTGAGTTATTTCCTCAGCTTTCATTACAGAGCAATTGGATAGTAAAGTTAGGAGAGATTGCACAGCTGAATTATGACCATTGCTGCAGGAAGGCCCCTCACCTGCTTTATGGGGGCTGTAAAAGAAAATGGATAATGACACTTTAAAGATCGCAGAAGATGGGAAGCTTAACAGAGTAGCCTGCTATAGCTKTCTTATAGATGCTGCTTTTGCATAATAGGATGGTGCCAGAGCTGGTGCCTGGGAAATTTAGAGACTGCCGTAGAGCTGCAGAGAAGCTTCAGGTTTGCTGTTGTAAATTATGAAAGCAAATGGTAAGTTTGAGATTAAATGTTTTCTTATGACTTCACTGATGAATTTTTATGAAATCAATACCTCTATACCTCTCTATAAGGTAATTTAATTTAATGGAATTGGCGTTCCCCAACTGGAGAGAAGGAGGGGAAAAAAAAAAAAAAGCTTTTGTTAAAACACAAACTTGGAGAAAAAGAACCAGTTTTGGGTTTCTGGAACTTTATGTCATGCTGGGCTCAGGTCCTGCAAATGGACCTGCCCTGGAAGGGGCCGAAGTACAACTGTGGCTCCAGTTGTGTGCTGGAAATAGGAATCCTAGCTTGTTCCTGACGACTTGACAATTTCTTGTATTTTCTSAGTAAAGTGATCTCTCTTCAAAGCAGAGCAGGCTTCAAGGTTCCTATTCCCCTAAAGCTGATCAAGCAACTCTTCTCTGATTTGAGAGGCTTCAAGAAGTCTGAGGTCTCTTGTTCTCTCTCCTTCCGTAAGAGTGTCTCCTCTTCAACACACTTCTCCATCMTGTAGTCCAGACATCTCTCCGTGTTTACCCCTGAGAGTGGGAACACACAAACTGGCCAGCAGTTATGAGACTTGCTGTTACTGCAAGAATATATCAGACTGACCCCATATAACATGACTTCCTTGGACGTGTCACAGCTCTTGCTGGCTTTGCTGTGCAGTTGTAGTTACTACCTAAGTTCAAAGAGGCGAGACTAGGTTCACCTTAGTCCTGTTATTTGTGCTCATTTGTGATACTTGTCCCATTGTACCGATTTCCATGGTGTTCATTAACAGCTTATGATTTTTCACAGTAATCACTGAGAGCCCCCCTCACCTTTGAGTAGATCCTGGACCCAAATATATTTTGCCTCATTAGGAGGTAAGATGCGAAAGTGAAGCACTGTTGTGCTTCAGCTTGGCATTTAGGGGCTTAAATGCCTCCCCTAAACTAGGGAAGATTTTCCACATAGTTCTAAACCCCACAGCATCTCAACAGGTTRAACAGGTTGTTTTGGCAGAGCTTGTAAGTGAAAGGTATTTGGTCAGTGGTTGCTGTAAATGGGCTGTCCCCGGCTCTACAAGGACTTGAAACAGCATCAGCACTGAGATGGATCCCTGCAGAACCAGCTTTGTTGCCAAAAGCATGAAATTCCAGGTTTCCTAACCAAGATAACTTGCCAAAGAATGAGCTCACCTGGAAGAGAAGTGTTTTTTGGCCTAAAACTAGGAATTACCTTGGGATGCGGGTGACCTTGTAGRGTGAGTCGTGTCATGCTCTATCGCCTGTTTTTATGGGAATATGTATGAAAACACTAGTGTGTGGTAAGTGCTTGCGGTTGAAAGGAAGGTTCACCAAGTGCGTTTTTGAGAATATTGCAAATCAGAGAGAGGGGGCAAAAACCTCAAGAGACTTTTCCCGTTTATGAGAATAGTGATGACTTTGAGGATTTATATGGATGTTGCTTGTTTTGATTGAACATTTATGAAAGGCCCAACTTCAGTTGTTATTTTTCTTTGTGGGAATAACTGAAGACTGTGGTATTCTTAGGTTAAAAATACTGTTTTTTTGTTTAAAAACTTAGGTTTTGTTTRTCTTTATTTGAAAATATGAATATAGAAGGTGGGAAGGGGGGGTGCTCACCACAGTTTGCAGCATGAGGCTGCTCTAAGTCGTTATCTAGTTCTCCTTTGTTCCTGTAATTTTGTAATTTCTGTGACTAGGGCAGCTCCTGCAATCTAAGCTGTCCTCAATACTGYATCTCTATACAGGAGCTGATCTTATATTCTATATAGGTTACAATGCAGCAAGCTGAGTTTTAGACCTCCTGAATTTCCTGCACTCTTATGGGTTTTAATTGGGCTTCATGTTACTTGCACAATGTTTTTTTTGTGATTTAATTGAGCAGTCAGTGTGAATTTTGTGGTGTCCGTGTGCATGCGAGGGAGAGGGAGATTTTCTAAGTATTCAGTGTTCACAGAGACATAAACAGGTGGGTTTCCAGCAGAGAGATTTGCATTTGAAAACCTGCTCTAAACGGGCTGGGATTTCCCAGGAGAAGCAGCACCAGCAATGAAATGTAGCGATCGATCAGCATAGAATTGTGTGAGCATTTGATGGGCAAAATGTTGTGGTATAAAGACAGGACCCAAGAATAAGCTCTTTGTGGCTTTGTTTCATTCTTGAAAACTGTGACTGAGAAGCTTTTATCACTTTAAAAAAAAAAAAAAAAAAAGCCACGTTTTGGTTAACCTGGAAAATACCAGCAAGATCTCTTGCAAAACTGTGTTTAAAAAATGGTGGGTTTTAATCTATTTTTGATGTAAGAAAACTTTTAAATGGAGTTTTTCATTTATCCCTGGCTAATATGTCCAAATTTAAAAGCAGAGCGTGCAGGAACCATGTGCTGAACCAGCCCTTTCAGTCCCAGAGCCGAAAGCGTGTAATTTATTGTACATAACGCTAAACTCTTGATCTAAGCAGCTTGTGTTTGCCAGTTGCTCTCTTCCCTAGTCYTAGCTAAGGAAAACATTCCCTTCCTTATCACAACACTTCTACTCCATGCCGCCTTCCTCAGGCCGAGTTGCTCACAGTGTTTATTTTAATTCCTACTTGATCAGACCAGCTCTCCAAGAAATACATCTGCAAAAATATGCACAAATGTTCATATAAACACCAATGGGGACACCTGGTGGAGAAACTCTGAGTTGCCCACGACACCCTGATGAAGCTAATGAACACATAACCCGGAATTAGCTTTCGCTGTGATGGTCTTTGAGTGCTTTTAACCACAGCAAGTGCAGGAGCTGCCTGACACCGACGGCTCATTTGAAGCATCCTGTGTGTGCTGCTGACCAAGAGCTCGTGGTCATGGTGCTGGTCCTAGTCTCACCAGGCTCCCTAGTCCCGTGTGCCCAGCTCATCCCTGGGGCATGGCTAGAATTTGGCCTAGAATTTGGTTTCTAGGCCATTTGTGTGTGTTATAAAAGCCTCMGTTCGGACTGGGACAAGCACAAGACGAAGTGTGAGGCAACTGAATGGGCAGCATGTTTGTCCATGGGCTCTTGGAACTGTGTGCAAGTGGACCCTGCTTTAATTGGAGAAATAAATGTCCATGGTTGATTGTTTCCCTTTGGGTTTGATCAGAAAACAAGTGTTACCCTTCCTCACAACAAGGCAGTGGTGTGTAAATGGTTCTGATGGGCCTGCTGGCCAGCACCAGCTACAGCGCAGGGGGCTTTCTGTTTTYTTTCTAATGGGGAGAGGAGGAGAAGAAAAATTCTTACAATCATGAAGAAGGAAGAACAATTTTGGGCCCTTTGTTTTGATGCRCTCCGTTCTCATGTAGTGGGATTTAGATGGCCTACTGGTTTTCTCATTGTTTGGGAAGAAGGAATATATTAGAGTTCTGCAGCAGAGCTGCCAGACATTTAGAAGAGAAAGTGGCTTTGTCACAAGTTGGGTGGCAAACTGTTTTCGTTAGATCTAACAGAATATTATATATTTAATTTACATTTCAGAGTCTTTTTTCTGTGGCAAACCAGACTTGCAAATGAAATGTGAACCACTTCCATCARCATTCAGGATGGCCAGCTAATGTCTCTGTCCTTGCACAAAATAATAATAATAGAGAGACTAATTTTATTTGTATTCCTCTGTTGGGATTAATACCACAGCAGGTTGCTACTTTTTGTTATAGACCTGTGATTCGAGATCAGGCAGTTTTAAATTTGGTACTTGAATTCAGATGCCCCAAGAAGGTGCCTTTCCAGCTGCAGGACTGCAGCTGACTAGAGGCAGGTGCTTTGAATAGCAGTAAGTGACTGTCTGGGGCCTGACCAGAGGCCCCTGTGTGACAGTGGCCAAGAGCAGATGCTCAGGACTCGGTCTTCTCTAAGCAGAAGAACTTCTCTTTGGTTTATCCTGTCAGCTTCTGACAGATTTTAATCACTAAATATTCCTTATTTTGCTCCTTGCAGAAAACACCTTCTGTAGCGGTGACCATGTATCGTGGCACAACCCCTTGGACAACAGCGAGTCTAGAATCCAGCACATGCTGCTGACAGAAGACCCGCAGATGCAGCCAGTGCAGACTCCTTTTGGAGTTGTTACTTTCCTACAGGTACGGCTGATGGATGCCTCTTGGTCGGGGAATTGGGCTGACATCACATATTATTTAGTCCATTTAGTTTATTTAGTATAACGTGGTCTTCCAGGATTTGCTGTCAAACGCATATTCTGCTGTTTTCCACTTTTCTTCCTGCTTTGCCTGCAGTGCTTCTCATCCTTGAGTCATTCCTTTGGTGTTCAGAATGGATTTAATGGATTTTAATGAGCCGTGGCACGTACAGCGCTCATGGTACAGGCCTATCTGCTGCAGAGAAGCTTGACACCCTGAGACAGACCAGAGTTGAATGGTGCATGTTACTGCTGTGCAATTTCAAAGACCAACATTGTGAAAGACTCAGAAAAAATGCTTTTAAAAACATTATTTGGAGCTAAATTCAAAGTAGTGCTATAGCAGCACTAATAATGATCCTCTGGTTTGGGATCCTTAGAGTAGGACTCAGACTTGCTTTCACATTGTGTTATGCCTGAACTACAGCCTGCAGCATTGACAAAAGGGTTCTTTAGAGGCTGAGTGAATATGCCTGTATTGATCTTCTTTTAAGAAAAACTCAGGTTTGCTTTGCAAAAGAAATATTAAAAAAAAAAAAAAAAGAAAAATCCCTTTCCTAATGACTCCACATCTGGAGCTGTTTAGGCTAGCTGTTGATTTCTCCCTGCCCCATGAAAAAGCTTCATTGATGTGGGAAGATGCAAGTATCTGTATTTTACAATTTAAGCTTCAGGTTGCTCCCATTTGTCCCTGGCTCGGGTTGAACCCAGTGGTTATGAGCCGGAGCGAGGGGGAGCTCTGTTACCCCAGACCTGCACGGGGCAACGGCCGAGCAGGGGCRAAGGGTTTCCTGAATCTTCTGGTGTGCCCAAACCCCTGTGTTTTATYAGCAGGAAAGAGAGATGTGGTTTAATCAGTAAAAGGTGACTGTGGGGTCTGGAAACAGAAAGCAAATCTAAGCAGAGCAATTCCTGGCTGGCCCCCAGTGGGTGCTGCTGTAGTCCCCATTCCTTCTTTAGTGCCCAGCTGTTCCCAATTGAAGGACAGTCAACTGGTTGCATCCTTTGGCTCTTGGCCTCTCATCATCTTCACATACGGTTGACTTATTTTTTCCCCTT
This sequence comes from Nothoprocta perdicaria, assembly GCF_003342845.1. Classification (NCBI taxonomy): domain Eukaryota; kingdom Metazoa; phylum Chordata; class Aves; order Tinamiformes; family Tinamidae; genus Nothoprocta; species Nothoprocta perdicaria. The sequence continues at coordinate 1,907,773 of NW_020455976.1, forward strand.
TGTTTGTTTGATGCTCRTTGTTACGGATTTATTTTGGCCCACAAGGATTGCAGAAAGGAAGGGACGGACACAAAATAGCTTCCTGTTTAGAGTCTTGCAGTTTGTGTGTGATTAGTGAGGAAGGGCGCAGGGAGGGGTGTGAGGGGGCTCCCTCGCCAAGGCAGCCTGGCAGATTGGGGAGAATGAAGAGCTCTTCCGAGGGCTGCCTCGTGAGGGAAGATGCTCTGCAGTGTTGCTGCAAAAGGCTTAGGCCTTTGAGGCCTCATTTCTCCTCTCAGGGGCCTGCCCCAAGCCAGCAGTTGGTGGATCAGGAAGGGACTGCCTTTCTCTGTCTGCCAAAGAGCTTTTCCACCCCCTCATCGGAGGGGCTGCTCTCCTCTGTTGAGAGAGGGACATGTGGCAGTGCTCAGCGTGGCAGTTCCCACACCGAGAGGCAAACACGTCCTGCCTCGTGCAGGGAGGTAGAGACCTATGATTGCTCGCAGTGAGGAGCGGGTTATGTGGTACCTAAGCAGCTCTGTAGTGCTAGGTAAGGTTCAACCAGTCGGCAAACCGAGTTGGTCGAGGATTTATGAGCACCAGAGCATTCCTTTGTGGCAGCAGGTCTTTTGCCTGGTTGCAACTGCTGATGTAGCAGTGCTTTTGCTCCTAGCAATCGGCTGGCAGAGCGTGGGCTCAGCCCCTGACATGCTCCGCTGCAGTCTCCCTTGTGTTGACTGACCTGAACAGGCTAGTGGGTTTTCAGTGAACTTGKTTTTTTTTCACCACCCCTCTCCCACAGCTAAATTCACACCTTGCATGCGAGATCCAAATGCCACGTGGCTAAGGCACCTTACGTGATGGGGGCAGAGGACACAAGGAGCTGCAGAATCTCTCCATTGTCTCCAGATCCATTCTAATATAGTTAATTAAAAACAACAGTGCTTCTCTGCATCTGCAGTTTGAGCTAGACACACATGGCACTTTTTTTTTTCAGTTTCTTGCACTGTTCCCGTACTATTTAGTACTTTTAGTACTTGGATACTATTTAGTATCTTTATTTTCATTTGTTCCAGATTGTTGGGGTTTGCACTGAGGAACTGCATGCTGCTCAGCAGTGGAACGGCCAAGGGATCTTGGAGCTGCTTCGGACTGTGCCTGTGTAAGTGCCCCATTAGTACCTACAGCCCCATATAGAAGTGGGTTTTTTGTTTGTTGATGAAACTTATTTAATCTTGTGCAATAGCAGGATATGGGAATTCGTTGCAAGTCTTTTCTCACATGAAGACACTTAGATGGCAAATTAGTGCATGTGGAAGTCAAYGTGTTCTGGGTGAAGCAGAACGACCTCTTGAAAGCTTAATTTCCTTCCTCTTGTACATGCAGCACTTTTTCATTGGTTCTTCCTGGAAGAACCAGGATAACTGTTAGTGATTGTCCTCTCCGTGTAGTTCATAATAAAGAAGGAAGAARGTCTGGCTTACAAAGCCTAGTAGAATTTAGATATCCTCTGAAAGTGAGAAAATAAGGGCAAACTTGGAGAGGAGTGTTCATACCTGTGAAGTCCATTCTGTTATTTCTGTTATAACGTTGCATGAAGGAAGAAATAGGTTTTAGAAGTTACATGGTATGGTGGTGCCTTATTTTCCTGCCAGGCTGCAGCATTTTTTAAAAGTTTTTATTTATTTTATTTTTACTTGCAGGTGTATTCTTTAAATGTTTTCCCTTCCTGTTTAGAGGAGGCTATTGCAGTATGATAGCAGCCCAAAAGATTTTTACATAAAATGGTTTTGATTATGTGCTTCTGGGCACCATAGCCTGCTGTCTAGTCACACAGTGGATGTCGCTTACAGCTTTCTTCTCAAATTTCTTCTGAATTTCCCCTCTAAGACACAAATGCAGATAACTCCTGAGGTTTTCTTAAAAGAGAATCTGTCCTGTTGCAAACTTTTTCTGAGACTTCAAGGCAAAAAACACTGCCTGCAGCCTCCCTGGTTCCTCTTGAGCCTATGCAGATAAGTTACCCTCCTCAGGCTGTTCTGCTTTGGGGAAAGTGCTGCTCTTGTGCTGTGGGACAAGCACCTTTCCAAGGGCAAAATGAAAMCCAAATAAGCTGTGAACTACTGAGCTGCTGATGTGGTGTCAGAGTGAAAGTCTCTTGCATCTCAGGTGAGGAGGTGAAGTAGGTGGCACCTTTGCAGTTAACAATTAACAGGTTCCAAAGTGATGTGGGAACAAAAATAGCTGTCAGTGCATCTGAGGAGCTATCAAATATTAACTTACAGTGCTTTGACTGCAASTGCTTTAAGAGGCAGTAATGCAGACGAGGCTACAGGGGGCTTTGGACTGCAATAACCAAGTATCYATTGTAAAAGTGAAATTTTTATTACATTTTTTCTTTCACTGGCAATTCCAGGAGCCTTCAATCAGTTTTTATTTCAAATGAAAACCTCCCTCCAAAACTGATTTCTGCTTCTGTCTGCATTGTAACCTAAAGTCCCCAGTTTATGTTCTTAGTAATGTTTTCTGTCACCTTTTGTTAGGAAACATCTTGACCCTTCCAACTTTTATTGCTAATGAAAACAGATTTTGCTGAACCGTCTGAGTACGCAGGCGTTAAGCACCAACCAGGCAAATGGTSTGGTGTGGGGACATTAATCAAAGCAATAAGCTTTTCATGGTACTGGACATGACTGCTGATCTCAGCAAAAAACAAAGCTCCCCTGGGACTCTGCTGCATCTTTCGATGTGTAACGGAGGTGGTAAATCTCAGCCCCAGACCTTGCTTGCCTTTCCTAGGCCCGGTTTGTGCTGGGCTGCACTGTCCCAGTTCAGAGCTACCGGCTAAGACTAAAATGCAGCTCAGTCTTGCATGAGTAAGAGGGTCCACAGAGGGGATAGCCTGAGTCSATCTTGACTGTGTTGCAAGACTCAGTGGTGCCAAACACTAGACAGATAATAGTAAAGGGTGCTAGGGGATATACATGCAGCATGGGGAGATGCTAGGCATTTATTTATTCATTTAAAGCTGACGTATACCTTCTCCAAGTGCAGGTCCACCCTGAGGACTCCGCATGGGGAGTACTCACTAAAGTCCCTGTTTGGTTCATTGCCTTCCTTCCTTTGTAGAGCTGGCGGCCCCTGGTTGATAACAGATATGCGAAGAGGAGAGACGATATTTGAGATCGACCCACATCTGCAAGTATGTCTTTAGTTAATAAAATATCGTGTCTTCTGTAGAAGGTAGGAGAAACTGATTTAATGGCATTAACACAGCTCTGTTGTTTTTTTGTAAACATACTGTGATCTTCCCGGTGTTTGCAATTCTCAGAGCTGTCTTAAGACTCCTTCTGCATTCTCTGGGTGGTTCTAATGTTTGGGCGTGCACATATCCAGGCCCGGGTTCATAGCAACTCTAGGAAAGAAAATGAGAGAAGGGGGACCAGGAGAGCAGTCTCGTGTATGAGACTAGTAAGATTTGGGTTGCTTGTTTTGGAAATTGAGGGGAGAAGATACAAGCATACATGGCTTAATGAAGATGGATCAGAAACTTCRCTCATCATTTTATATGCAACTATAAGGAGATATGACATGCAGAAAATTCAGAACCTACTGAAGTAATATTTTTTCACAGATGACAGTGTGACTTATTCCTCCAAGAAGTCGCTTCAGGCCAAGTAGTTAGTTTAATCTGAAAAAAGGAGTGGGAAGCCAAGAGTATCTCAGTTATCTTTATTAATACATTCAAGGAGATATATTAAACCTTCTGCTTCAGAGCTCAAATTAATTTCTAAAGTTAAAAGATAAGAAAAGGACCTGTATGGGAGCAGAGGAAGGTTGCTGTCCCATGGCCCATGGTTGATTTATGTATTTCAGAGAGCTCTATATCCCTTCAGCAGAGAAGTGATGCTGAAGTAGATAGGTCCCAAGCAAATCCCATGTCTTRCTGACCTTGTTTCAGGGAATTGGTGAGAATTTTTCTTTAGCAGAGAACTTATGGCTGAGCGGGTAGGGCATGTGCATATGTGCACGTTTTGCACAAGCTGCTGCATTTTCCTACGGCTTGCGTGCCTGTATCTGATTAGCCTTAGTTGCCTCACAACATTTTTTGTTTCGAGAGCTTAAGAATAAAACCAAATTCTACTTTTACTGTCTTTAGGGATTCATTCATTTAAAATAACTCCCCCAGTTTGAGAGAGAAAAAATACTCACAAATGTCCCACAGTGTGGGTGCTAATACAGCTGTCAAGCTTTAAAACTTCTCAGGCTCTTGGAAACTTTGCCCGTGTGCCCTCTCCCCTCCTGGAGGGTGTTTGTCTGTTCTCTCCATGCTGGCGATTCCGGACGATAACAGCGTTTTCTTCAATTTACTGTAAATGAAAAGGAGCTCAGCTTACTGGCATCTGAGTCAGCCAAGGCAAGTTAAGGCAAAGAGAAAAGTGCTTCTCCCTCGCTAGTGTGTCCTGCCACCGAAGGCTCTGATGTTTATGGTCTTTCCGGGCTTCCTCACGCTGAGARCATTCCTGTTTCTGTTCTCTCTTGCCCACCTCGCAGTGAGTGTGTGCAGGTATGTGCGTCCCTCCTTGCCGCCGCGCTGCCCCTGAAGGCAGCCTGCGAGGGAGCCCCAGGGCAGAAACTGCCTTGATGGAGAGTCCTGGGAAGAGGCTCTGCAAAGCGCCGGGATCAGGGCTGTGCCAGCGCCCGTCCCACCCTCATCACGGACCTCCTACTCGGAAACAGGGGGAAAGGATGAAGCAGCTTTTCCTTGGCGTTTGCTTAGTGGTGTTACCTGGTGTTTGAGAGCTGAAAGGCACTGCTAGAGGATAGGTGGCAGCGAGGGAGGGAGGGAGAAGGGAGGAAAAGTGGATAACTTTCCAGGGAGCCGGCACACGCTGCCTGCCCGGGAAGCGGGCGGAGCGAGTTTTGAGACTGCATTGTTTCTTGTGGGAATTGGTTGAGGCCTAAACCCAGCGCTGGCAGCGGCGGCGGTACTTTCTGTTCGCRGGCGCTGAGAATGGGTCCCAGCTAAGATGTCATCCCAGGATGTCGGCAATTAACACTGCGGCGGCGCTGGCTGCTCGCCGTGCAGCCAGGCTTCCCTGMAGGCTGTTCACAGTTCCCTGGCAGCGCTGTCGGGCAGTCCCTGTTGGGCCCGAGCTCTGYGCCGCTTCTCAGTGCTCTGCTTGTGTCGTAGCAGATAGCTCAGAAGAGAAGAAAGCTGATTTGAATTTCCTGAGTTGTGGTTGCTGCTCTGCGGGTCACGCTGCAGTGCTCTGGCTCGGTTAGAAAGGGATCAATGACTTAGAAGAGCCTCAGAGCATCCCTCCCACACGCTGAGAGGAAAATGGGACAGAAACATCCTTCCTTTGAGGAAGGAAAAAGCTGAACCTCCTTTGCCCGGGGCTCCCCCAGCCTCCAGCTCARGCTGCCCTTTCAGAGAGGAAGAACAGCCCCTTGGCCCAGGCACATCTTCACTGGCCAGAGATGGGTAACGCTGTGCATCACCCCAACTGAGAGCCGGTATTGGGGAGTTGTTGTTTTTCCTCCTTTTGCACCAACACTTTGCCCATGTTACAAAACAGGCATGCAAATTAGGCCGCCTTAGGCCAGCTCCTTTCCATCGCTCCCTCTTGAGCTCCGAGAGATGCCAACAGAGCAGCACTTCTGCCCCTAAGGAAGTGCTCTGCAGACCAGCTGAGCTGCAGAGCCCCTTCCCKCCTGCTGTCCGGAGGCGCTAGCCGTGTCTGCGAGCAGCGCCCCTGGCTACGCTCCTGGAAAAGCGCTTCCCAAAAGGGCCCTTGTCCAGCTGGAGCCCGCAGGGCCCTCCGGCCTCTTCCTCTACCTCCTCCAGGGCGAGTTTGGCTCTCCCGTGTGTCCCTAGTTGCTGGAATGAAAAATAGCYGTGCTGACAAGCCTGAGCTCCCTGTCCTCGCACCAGCTGATTTCGGTCCTCGCAGAGCGCTGTGGGGGCTCCCTAAGGGGCCAMGTGGTGGAGCATCATTTGCGTATGTAGGGTCGGATGTATTTTTTTTTCTTTTTTTCACAACTTCTATTTCTGGGTGGAACAGCTCATTTTATATTTAGGACATAACAAAAGAAAAATTACTGCAGATTTGCTGTTTCTCAGCTTCTCCCATTGCTTTTTCCCAGAAACCAGTTTTTCCATGACACTGGAGGAAGATACCAGTAAGTGGTAGCCCTCCTCCAGGAAGAGAAGCAGAAGGGAAGGCAGTTTCTTGAATTTCTTGACTGCTTAGATCTGTTTAAGCCAGGATTGTTCTGGCCCTGCCCTTAGCTGCAGGCTTCTGCACGGTGCCTTGGGCCAGGGAGGCAGTTCAGGGGGKKRWYCMRSYKRAAAAAAAAGGATGAATTTGGCCCAGGGGAAGGTGTAGGAGCACATGGGGGAGGGTGGGACTGCAGCCACTGTGAATTAGATCAGCATGGAGTGCTCTGCAACCACGCCCCGGGTCCCTGTGCTTATCTTTTGCTGCTCAGAGTTTCTCTTGACTTGTCACAGGAGCAGCCAAAGCTCTGTGCAAGGTACAGCCAGGCTGGGAAGGAGCATGTGTGGAGATTAGTATGGAGATTGCTCCTTAGGATGCAGAGCACTGAAGGCTCCCACAGTCTCTTGATTTTGGTGGCAAGGCCAAACTGGAGAGTGGGAATAACGAGCGAGAGCCTCTCGTGCCACATGCAGCATGCAGAGAACTGCTCTGCTTTTCCTTCAGATCTTTAAAGTCTGCCTTGCCGAAGGTATCACTTACCTTGAGGTGGCCCCGATGTCTGCAGTGCGCGGAGACCTTGCTAGTGTCACCGATGGGTGCTAGAAGTGACACCCCTTCTGTAGAGGGTAAAATGAGCCTGATTTATTCAGTGCCAGCTGAGAGGTAACTGTTAAAGCAGCCCTTCCCCTGCACAGCTCAGCTCTAGGTTTGTCCGGCTCAACATTACCCTCTTGTGGGAAATAGGTGGAAATTCAGATTAATGCCTGTTCCTGTTAGCAGGTAGGAGTCCTGGGGAAGCTTTGGCCGTGGCTTAAGGCAGAGGCTTGCTGACAGCAGATACTTTTGCCCTTGAAAAAACACCCGGTGTCTAAGAATATCCAGCTGCTTGTGTGCAAACACGTTCCTAGCCTCAAATAGTGGTTACGTGCTTGGAAATCCCAACCCTCCAGGGAGGGAGTTTGTACATTTGGCCAATAGAGAAAGCTGTGCAAAGGCTTTGACATCTGCACGTGGATCTTGTCTCCCCTGCACGCTTGTAGTCAACGTAGCAGTACACTGCAAAGCAGGAGTTGTCCAGTCTGTTGGCAAGTAATGAAGTGTTGTGAGCAGCGAGCCGCTCGGTAAACTATTTTTATTCTGGAACTCTTGGTAAGTTTGGAAAGGGATCTTAAGTTTAGTTATTTGAGAGTTTATCACTGCCACAAAACAGGTAAGTTGCCAWGCTGGGCTCATAGAGGAGCCGTGCACTGCAGTGCCATAAATGCTTCAAGCTGGTACTAGCTGGGGCTGATCCTSAAAAAAGTGCCAGGTCGATCACTTCCACCTCTGGCATTCCCTGCTTGGTGCCAGCAGTGACYGTGCAGTGAAACAGTGGGAATGGGATAGGGATTGAAATCAATGTGCTACCCAAAAGAAAGGCTTGGTCCAGCTCAGCTCCCTAATTCAGCTTCGTGCCACAACCGCTCATAGCGGGGGCCCGGGTTGGGATTGGGAATGGGTGGCAGAGCAGGGATGTGGAAGGGCTGCTGAAGGCAGAGGGCTTCCAGCTCGTGTCTAAGCCGCACGCAAAAAGGTGTCGGGGTTTGGGATCTTTTCAAGCAGGAGCGAGTCGACAAAGGAATCGAGACAGATGGCTCCAACYTGAGCGGCGTGAGTGCCAAGTGTGCCTGGGACGATCTGAGCCGGCCCCCGGAGGACGACGAGGACAGCAGGAGCATCTGCATTGGAAGCCAGCCGCGGCGGCTCTCCGGGAAAGGTGAGGAGGAGGCTGCTATGGCTTCTGCAAGAAGATGGGAAAGGAGGTGGGGGAGAGTGAGAGAGATCTTTGCGTTGTTTTGTCTCAACTTGCAGTTTTTCATCTATTCCTAATCTAAATCTCCCAAATTAAACCAAGCTCCAGGTAAAACCAGGACCTTAAATTCCTGCAAGGTGGAGCAGCTGCATTTTCACAGGCTATGTTTACTTCTTAACATGGTCATTTCCTGGGTGTTAGGTCAGACTGATACTGATGTTACTGCGCTAAACCCAAGTGGTACTTGCAAATATAAAACTCTGGAAAGAAGAAACTGAGTGCAGCGGAGATCCCCTTGCAGTGAGATGTCACCTTGGGCTGCAGATGTCACAACCATTACGCACACTTGAAATTAGCCATCTTAGATTTCAAACTAGTCAAGCAATGTAAAATTTAAATGTTTGAGGTTTTCAAAATTAGTGAGAAATTAGTGAGAAATTAGTGATGGTTTCCATAGGAATGATATATTTTTAATTATTTTATAGGAAAAAATATTTTTTTAAAAAAAAAAGTCTAGCATTCCATCTGGTTTCTACACAAAAATCTTGAACTGCAGTGGATCTAAAAAGACTAGAACATTGTTCTCCCCCAAACCCACAAACGAAAAACCTGAGAGGTCTACACAGTCATATTTGCCTTTCCTTCAGATGATTCTGAAACAGCTTGGATATTTTGCTCTGCACCTGATTTTCACATTTCTCAAAAGAAAAGTCTAAAAAAGTTGGGACACAAGTATGCTTTAAAGTAGTTGGCCATAAAGCATTACAGGAAAATGGAAAAAGTAGCGAATGGACTRCATCTGAACTGCATAATTTGCAGTTTATTTTCAAATGTCAGCTTGCGGATGAAGCTTACCCTGCATAAAATTCCTTTCTCTGGTGGATATTTTTATAAATTAATTGACAGATTTGCAAAGCCAAGTGCAGGAACTCAGGGACCCTCTTGCACTAATTTGGTAAAGGAGTAGACTCCCGTTATGCCTACTCCCATCACGAACACTGCAAGTGTCATGGGGTTCTGCAAGAGCTGCAGAAGCAGCAAACACCTCATTTATGAAAGGAATACAGAACTACTCAGAATCTCCTCATCAGGAGTGCAAAAATTCCAGCTCTTTTTGCCTGACATAACAGCAGCCCGAGAGAGCAGTGAAATAACTTCCAAGCTCCAAGAAGAGCCATTAGGAATTCAGCCTTATTTTATCCCTTGATTYCTTTTTGAAGGGGAATTGTTGGATGAAGCACACCATAGGAGCAGGCCTTTTATTGGGACCTTTGTGTGTGATGTTTTGGGGTACAATAAATGGTGTTAAATTCTCTTTGCAGATACGGAGCAAATCAGGGAGACTTTGCGGAGAGGGCTTGAGATTAACAGCAAGCCTGTTCTACCTCCAATAAATGCACAAAGACAGAATGGGTTGAACCATGACCGAGCACCGTAAGTTTAATTCTGCACTCTCAGATGACAGTAGAAGGAAGACTATAAAGAGCTCAGAGTGAAGAACAAAGCTGGGTGGCAAAAAGACTTGGCGGGGAAGAGGAGAGATAACAGTGAATACTTGCAAAGTATCAGAATAGAGGGAAAAGAGTTGCTCAAGCTGGGTTAATAGGCTAATACTTAGGAGGGCATATTTTGAGGTGGATGTTGGGCAAACCTTGCTGACACAGAGTGGCTCTGACTGTGTCCTAGAGGACTTGCTGCTCGCAGTGTTAGGGCTCAGTCCAGTCTGACCTCAGTAAAATGTACTGGGTCAAACGGCACTGTGCTGTTCGGAGAACTAAGTGGAAGAGAGCACTGTTTGATGTTTTTGCCTAAGCATTTTGCTTTCAGACTCATAATTACAAACATTTAGGTTAAAATATTATAGAGTGTTTTGTTTTGTTTTTAGAAAAGGTGACTTTAATCTTGTCTAGATCAAGCTGGCAAGTACTGGCACTAATAATATGCCGATACCACCCTGGTATCTTTTCGTCTACAGACTGTAAGTGGAGTAAAGTGGGACTAGGTGTCCCTGTAGATATTTCCCCATTTGTAATTTTTAACTTTGAGTCTATAGGCAATCACTTCTGATCTCAGTCATTTGTTGTGTCTGCATTTTAGTTCTGTGGATTTTTCTCCCGTCCTATATTAGGCTATTTTTCAGCTACTAGTGAAAGCTATTCCCATCAATTATAATGTTTTCACCTAAATCTGAAGAAATCTAAAAAAGATGCACGTGTCTTTGCAGCAATCTTTCATGTTGGTGTTTCTTTTGGTTACCTAGTCTCCTGTGAGCACTTGTGCTTTCTTGTTCAAAGAACAAAGATCGTCAGGCTCTTTCCTGGAGTGCTAGGCAGGCCCAGCATCCTGCTCTGTATCAGTTCCTCTGTTTCATTCTTCCTTTAAACATTCTGTGAGAAAGAAACATTCCAGGTACTTTGTTAGGACCTTGATGTTCGTTCCTGTTCCTTTTTTGTGTGTGTAACTTCTGGTTTGGCTGRCTTGGGAATGTTTTTGAGTTACCAGGTCCTTTGGGGGGAAGTATAATGTCAATTGCAGATGCAATGTACTAGTAAATAATATGAGGTAGTGGTATTTTTCAACAACATCTCAAATGGCTTTATTACGGTTTTAAAAATAATCTGATTTTTGCCACGTAGTAATCTCATGGAGCCAGATTCTGACCGGACTCGGATTCTGAGTAGTACTTTTCTGCCTAAAGGTTAGTCCCACTGGAAAAATTAAAATGATATTGTGTGATATGCAAAAATCACACCCAGCCTTAGGAGGCTGGGARGTATTGAACAGGGTTCCTCAGGGTTACAGGGCCCCTGCATGAATCTGCATGCCTGGTAAAAGGTTCTATGTTCCCATTTGTTTGGGGCAACCAGAGGTATTTGGGGTGCTCCTCGGGGCAGGGAGGTGGCTCCTGGGCAAGCCCTATGGCTGGGAGGCAGTCTCTGCTCARATAAGAGAGCCCTGTATTATCCAGGGGAAGGTAACAGAGATAGGCCCAAGACAGAGTGCTGAAATGTTAGCAGAGGTCAGAGATGGCAGATGCACAAATATTTACCTGGGTTTTTCGGTTCCGAGACAGAAGAAGGCAGGTCAAATTTGAAGCTTTGTGTTTGCATAGTGACTTTTACAGCAAATCTCTCCTACCTGTCCCAGCTGTGAACCCACCTGCCCTGAAGCTTTAATGGGAGGGAAGGCAGGTTCCCAGTGTTTGCTCCTCGAAGATAAATACTTGGCTCTGTGGTCTATGGTTACCACAGTGGTAACTGATAGCCTGTCTCTCCATAATAGCAATTCAATTAAGGAAAGGGAGTTATCAGACCACTGTGTGTCTTGCCTGCAGTCAATCTGGTGCTAGTTAGCATCTGAGCAATAGGAAAGGTCTCAACTTGAACAGCAGTGTTTCCTGACACCACCTTCCTCTCACCTTACTGACTAACCAGAGTTTGGAAAGGGTCTGTCTCTCTTTGTAGTTTCCTTTTTTCCTTCCCCCTCGATGCACACTGCAGATGTAATGGAATTTGTTTAGCAGAGTGGCCTTACTGGGAGGAGCAGCCTGTGCTGGGAAGATGTTTACCTGCAACCTCGAACTAGTCTGTAGTTAAATGAGGCCTGATTTGCTACCCTTTCTATGACTAACACCAGTCCACAGCTTTTCCAGCCCAGTGTGATACATATACATGGCTCGAAAGAGCCGTGCTAGGTTTGGTCTGTCTTCAGCACACTGTCTCTGCACATCTGCATTTGAGCAATATTGGACACCTGCTGCTTAGTACGTGGACATCTTGGATCTTGATCAAGAGTCTTGATGAGAGTCTTGGTTCTCTCATCTGCCACAGCTATCGAGGGAAATAACTGAGAAGTTCAGCTTTTACATGCAGTGAATATCCACATTCTCTACACATACCCGTGGTGGCAAAGGCTAAGACATGAAAGGCACAACATTTAGTGTGGATGGAGTGATTTTGTAGGGCTTGTGGTTGGGTGCCTGAAATGGAGGACAACTCTGCAYGTAGATCTTGCTCTTTGGGTACCATCCTTGCTTGGGCTTGGTGAAGCTGGAGCTCTCTTCTGTCCTTTAGTGTAAATCTTGTGCAATCTAAGGCAAGTCATTTAGCTATTGAGCCTCAGCTCTGAATCTATAAAACGGGACTAATAACAATGTCATCTTCTTGAGGCCCACGAGGATAAATATGTTAACGATTACGAGGTGCTGGTTGATGGGAGCCAGGCTTGTGTGTAATCATATCCTGCACTGTACACATCAGACCATTAAATAGTAAACCCGTGGTACGTTGCAAGGGCCCTGTGAATAACTGGAGCATTAGGGGCTCCTCAGGAACTTGACAGAAGTGCTCTGTCAGGGCATGGCAAGTTGTTCCAAATCTGCTTTGCATGGGAAGCGCTGCAGAACCCCAGGCCATCAGATTTGCACCCAGCTGACATTAGGACGTTCGAGTCTGACGCAGGCTCTAATGGCTTCATGCAGAAGAGGAATGTGCTGTTTATTTACCATAGATTTGCAGCCACTGGCTGCYTTCCTAGTAGCTTGCTCTTCTCTTTTATCCTAGCCCCGCCAGCCACCCGCAGTAATCTATCAGGTTTAGGGCAGTCAACCTGTTCTGCCTTCAGTGGCACAAAGTAACACCAGAAACACTCCAACTTCCTAATATTTATTTGTAGAAAATCATGAGGATCTCTACCAACTTTCCTGGKTTTGCGCAGTTAGTTTCAGCACATGCACAAAAGCCTCACATTGTTTGTCTCATTGCAGATAGGGCTTAATTCAGTATTTTGGCTCCAGCAAAGTACATGCTTACATGTTAAGCATGCCTATTACCAGTTGTGCACCGTCCCAGAGTCCTAAAAAAAAGTTCCTTTGAGGAAAAGCTGGTTTCTGTCAAAACCCTGTTGGGCAGCTGAGCACTTTGATTCATTAGTGTTATTACTGTAGACTGTAGCCCTTTTTCTCCTAAGGATATGAATAAAAGCACTCTTAATGCTTGAAACTGCATTGGACATCTGTTTCTCAAAATGACTGTTAGCTCAGTTCATAAGCAGCCATTAAATCAGTTCATACGCATTAAACAAAAGAACATGTGAATTAATCTTTGGAAACGTGACTAATCATTTTGACCATAGGTAGCATAATACTCTTGATTACTCCTTGGAAAAATGAGGCGYGTGTGAATACAAATGTACTTTATAGTGTTGAGTTATTTACTTTTTAGGCCCCGTCAGCTTGGTAGGTGCTGTTCACACAGACAAAACCACAAGGCTCCCAGTCTCCAGAGCTGCAGCTTCTGCCCACGTTGGATATGGATAGGGGAAGTCTAGACGTCAGACTAAACACTGCTGCTGTTAAGATCTCAGTGGGCCAGAGGCTCCAGATGTCAAAGATCAGGGACACTTGTGGAGCCTTGCTTCGTTCCCTGTTTAATTTCTTGATGTCATAAATTCTGAGTCTTTTAATTGTCCCCAGCAATTAGTCCCTCTACTGTCCCGTGCGGTGGGTGAGCAGTATCTCCACCTCCGAGCTGAGGACGGAGGAGCTAATTTGCCACAGTTGCAGCGAGAGCCAGGACGGGGACAGGGGAATTCTTGACCTTTTCCTCTCCTCAAGGGTCCCCTTGATCACGCAGCGTTGCTGGAAGTGATGTTTTTCTGCCCCTTGGCTGACTCGGACAGCTCTCCTGCTCCTGTCTGAGCTGCAGAAAGGGAACCCAGAGCTAGCAAACCGCATGGCTGTGTACATTGGGGCTAGAATTATCCGTAATTGCTGCACTTGCCTGTGCCAGGACTCGAGTAATGCCACCCACGTCCCCGGTGTCTCAGGTGACCTTTCAGTAGTGGAGAAGGATCCACAAGCCTGTGTTTCTTTGACAAAAGACAACACTTACCCGGCTTCTCTCTGCTGTTTTTCTCTCTCCCTCTCCTCAGAAAGGCTGAAGCAGAGTGGTTCAACAGGCGGCTCACGCACAGTTCCCATATTTCTGTCTGGGATTTCCCAGAYACCAGTGTGCCTGATGCTCCCCCAGGATCAGTGGTGAGACGCTCGCGCGCAGTGGTCATTTGTCCGGGAACCTGGGACATGCCCAGATAGCTGAGATCCCCATCTGCATTCAATTTCCAGGCAGAAAAACAGGTTGAGTCTGAAGAGCGCTGAACATATGGTAGCTCTGTGCCCGTGTGCTAATTCTATCCAGCCCTGAACAATTTCCAGCTGTGTGGGGAATTGTAAGCAGGTTCCTGGCAAAGAGGCCAGGGAACAGCCCTCCGGCAGGTGGGGCTGGCAGGGCTGTCCTGCCTGTGACCTTCTGCTGCGCTGCACACCCAGCATCTCGGCTGGTTCCCCTCCCAACGTGGGGGGAAAAAAGAACTTGTGTCACTCTGGAAGCCCTCCTGGGATAACCCCGGAGTGGCTTCCAGCCTGCTCTAGCGCCAAGTTAGCAGATGAGCAACAACGCTGCCGCTTGCAGGCCTGGAGCCCACCCTCCGTAGCTCCTTTTACTGATAAATAGGCCGCACTGATTTCTGTTCTCTGTTGGTCAATGCTTTGGGTAGCACTAGGTTAATGCAAACTAACGGGCTCCGTGTGAGGAACTTTTTTGAGGAAGCTCTCGCAGTCAGAGTGCGGGCAGGTCTGCGCCGCGCAGCTGCGCTGGGTTTTGATGGCTGCTTTGCTTGGGCGGAGGGAAGCTGCTGTCTGCATAGCTGGTTTCCTGTCTTCGGTTCTTGGAGGCAGAGCATTTACTGAGAGAAAAAAACTTGCACATAAAGGGGAGCGTTTCAGTGTTCTCTGAAATTGTCTAGTTCTGGCTAGACTCTGCGATTCTGCAACCGCTAAGCAGTAAGTTTCCAATCCCGTCCTGCTTATTTAGGCATACTCCCTCCTCGAGCCGCCCTTCAGCGGTGTCTTGCTGGAGCAAGGAATGCTGGAGGGGGGAGGCCCTGCACTTCRGGGAGTGTCTCCTGGCCTGAGGCTGAGTGCCGGGTGACACGGCAGCGAATGGGACAGCAAATGTCTGGAAAACCCAGTGTYGGTAGAAGTGCATGGTGGTCAGTGTGTTAAGCTGCGCTTCTATAGCTTTCCCCGTCTGGGAATCCAGAAGTGCTTTGCAAACATTGACTTAATCCTTGCAACATCCCCGCGTGGAAAAATGCCTCAGCTGCGCAGAGAGGGAAGCTGGTGCATAAAGGAGTAGTTTGACTTTGTCCGTGAGGCTGCAGGGAGCCAGGGGCACAGCTTAAGTCTCTCAGTCCCAGTTCAGCTGTAGGTCTGGAGCAGTCTGGCCCCTGCAAACACTGACAGTAGTTATTATGCAGCTTTCCAGAGGGATATGCGAGTGGCAAGAAGATTGTTGCTGCTGGCATTGTCCTTGGAGCCCTTTGGTGCCAGGAAATGCATGCAGTGTATTTTTGCTGTCCGGTTTAACCAGGACGACGAGCACCCAGAGCGGAGTGCTGGAGCTGGCTTTGTCAGAGCGTGATCCCAGCAGCTCTGCAAAAGCATCCTCCCCGTTTCTGCACTTGCCTCTGTGCGGCTGTGACGTGTCCTGCTGGTCTGYGTGCCAAGATGCTGGAGGACTCTTTCCCACAGCTGCTGGTTTGCCCTTCAGGGGAAGCTGTGGGAAAGACGCTGGGAAATTGCTGGCACTTAGGTGATCTTTGGAKCTTCACTAAGGGATAAGCAAGTTTGAAATAGAGATTTCGTGGAGGGACACAACCTCTTCCTGCAGAGTCTGTTGTGAACAGCTTGCAGCAGCCTCTCCTTGAGGATTTCAGTATTTGGGAATGGGGAGGAATCATGCTCCGTGACGGAGCTTGAAAGGAAGTTGAAGTCTGCTTCAGTTACAGATCCATAGGACGAAGCACTCTGATCATAAAGCAAAAGGCAAATTCAAGAATAAATAAGATAGGATTTCTTAATCCGATCAACCTGGTTATTCTTAAATCCCATAAAACAACTGCCATCAGGACTGCTTGAAGAGAGGCTGCCATAAACATGACTTACAAGGAGAGGACATCCCAATTTTGCGCAACCCGGTGATTGCACTGGCCGTTTTCCAGGACCCCAAGGGCTGCTGCTAATTGGCATAAAACGAAGCAGGTTGCAGCCACCCTTATCCGTAATGCAAAGAGAGGGGCCCCAAGGAGAGGCTGCAGGTTCCAGCGTGCGGCTGCACCCATCAAGGAGGAGCGCAGCGCACGGGGACACGGAGCCTCCTCGGGCCCTTCCTACCTGTTGCCGGAGATTTAGGGAGGCCGTAGTCCATGTCTGAGCCGTTTGCAACAGTTTGACCACCCCTCTTGCAGAAAYCCTGCTTAAAATCAAATATGGCTGTGGTTGAGCTCAGGACTGTCGCTTTTCATTCATGAGATTTAAGACAAAACTAGCAATATCATTTCCTCCCTCTCCCCTCCACGCAGGAGCAGACTACTGGTGGAAACTGAAGCTGGAAAAAATAGTTGAAAGTCAGCTAAAGTCACCTTGGTAACTGCAGCAATACACTTGCCCAAAACAGGAGACATCAAACCCAACTACAAACAGCTTTAAAGAAACAAAAAGAATGTAATCATCTAAAGAATTAATCTGACAACTGCCCACGTTTACACCTCCCACAAGCTCCCAATCAGAGGGAAATGCGCTTTAATCTCCTCCAGCTCCCCTCCAGTTTCAGAAAACACTAGATATGCAGTCCTTAAACTGGGACATTTCCGGCATGCTGCTTCCATTTAAATCTACAGCTTTTTCCTAATGCAGCAGCCCTGGCTTTTGCAGACTTGTTTTTTCTGGACACTGAGAAACATGKTTTTTTTTTTGTGTGGGTTGGATGAAGCATTAAATCTGGAATAGGCAGAGTTTGCAACATTTTTACATGATAGTCAGCTAGATCTTAGTCATAACAATTTAAACTCCACCAGTTTTTGCTGCTGATTTATTTGGTGATGGGGTGGAGGAAGCAAAGGCGTACGGGTAACTGACAGTCGTAAAATCAGAGATGTTAGTCTTAAAGAACAAACTTTTTCTACGTTTCCTCCTAAAGCTGAAAACTACAAGCTGTGGCTGGCAGAATGTGTTATGACAGGAGTTTTTTATTAATGACACTCCAGAAGTCCCACCGACCCTTCATCTGGGCCATCGCCCTCTGGAAGTGTCCGTGTACAAGGATTTCCATTTCCCATGAAAGAATTTTAATGGATCTCGCAGAGTCCCCGTGTCATGATACATGTTCCAGAGCCTCAAACTCAGGGCTACTTTGTGACCTTCCTCGTGCACATTCTAAATGAGCATCTCCAAACATCTTTAAGCTTGTTAATTTTGAAAGCAGCATAGGAACATTTTTGTTTTGTTTTATTTTTATCAATTTACTTGTCTCAGGTTATAAAAGTAGTGAGGAAAGCAGTCCTCTTAGTGGAGGGTATGGACCAACTTATGGGTCCAACCGTGCCCACCAACTGGATTTGGGCATGGGGATGCTCATCACCTTCTCGTTTCCTTTGCATCCCAGAGAGGGTGCTTGGGGACAAAAGCTCCCTCACAAAACCACAGCAGGACCTGGGACCAGAGCCAAGTGCTGGGGGGTCCCTGTCTGGAGAGGTGGGACTGGTCCCCTCAGCTCCACAGCTGTAATTGCAGTTTCCACGAGGGCAACAAAGTGGATGCTACAGCACAAYTCTGAGTAGAGAGACTTGGGACCCCTTGAGCTGTGTCCAACCCTCACCATGCCCAGAAGGGACACCAAACTCTTCTTTAGAAAGGTAGAGCTAAGTTACTTCGTTTCTGCTGTTGCAGTTTCTCCCTTAACTTTATGTTGCTGAAATTGTGAGAGATCCACCAAAGTGAAACACGGAGACCGTGACTATTTTGGGAAAGTTTTCTGGAAAGGATTAATAATTTCATGTCATTCAAAGATTTAACTACCATTTTCCTTCGCTCCTTCACCCTTTTTGACAGAAAGGCTGGTTACTTATTAATGTGAAGTCATAATTATTGACAGCCTTAAAGCCATGACAGTTCCGTTTGATAGTTATACATTAGTCAACAGCTCCTCTTGAGCATGTAATGACAAACAGCGTTTGCTGTTTTTAATAAGAGGGGGAAGGCTTTGGCCCTTGCCTCCAGAATAGTGTCGTCATTCCCATTATTACATTAGCAGCCGGAGGCCTTTTCCCYCCAGGACCACGGCCCCGTTGTGCTGGCAGCTGTACTGCTAGCACGGGCGAAACTGAAAAGCCCCTTTCTGYTCCCAGTTTCATGGAATCATGGAATGCTTAAGGTTGGAAGGGACCTCAGGGGTCATCTAGTCCAACCCCTCTGCTCACGCAGGGTCACCTAGAGCACGGGGCACAGGGCTGCGTCCAAGCGGGTTTTAAAGATCTCCAAAGAAGGAGACTCCACAACCTCTCTGGGCAGAGAGGTTTGGAGCTGGTGGTCTTATTGAGATGTCTTCCCTGGGTTGTCCTCCTGCAGGATGAAGCTGCAGCCCTCGGGAGGTGGTGGCAGGGACCTGCCCAGCTCCCTTAGCCAAGGGGCCGAGAAGGGCACAGTGTCTTGTCCCTTGCAATATCTGTCCCTTGCCCTATAACTCCCAGCTGCTCCAGGGTACATGAACTCTGGGACGGCGTTTAATGAGCGCGAGCTTAGGGCCTGCATGAGAATCGGTGTCGCTGATGGCCCACCCTTTTGGCGGGCATTGATAATGAGTGATTGGGAGCTGTAGACCACAGGCCGACTTTCCCACAGCTCTCTGTGTATATAAGATCTGATAAGGAAGTTCAAGCAAAGCTTAGCTTAAGGTCAACTGATCATTAATCAACTGCACTTCTCAGGTAATCAGCCTGCAAAATGCTGGCCCACTGTAGCTTTCAAGGCCCCACCTACAAGGAGCTGTAAAGTGTTTGCTGAGCTAGATTAAACACAGCTTTAAGTGCCACCTATAGACTACAAAGCATGATGTGTCTCTGCACAGGGTTAACCCACCAGGCTGACACTGTGCTGACTGTCATCCCATCCCGCCCCACGCAAGCAGTATCCCAATCTATCCCAATCTACTGTGCCTTTGCTGGCTCCATTACAGCTTTTACATGTGCTTAAGGCAGAACCTGGGACATGCAGGGAGCTGAGCTGCTTTTCTTGGTGGTGGTTTGGGGTTTTGTGCATATGGCTGTCCTCGGTAAGCTGGATATTTGCAGGAGGACATGCCGAGTGTGGTATCCTCATTTTAGAGTGGGCAGTTGACAAGGACTTGGCGACTTGGCAAAGGCTGCTCTGGTTTGGAAACCACGCTGAACTCTGTTCTCATGTCTGCATGTCGTGGATGAGAATAATTTTGGGACAACGCCCATGCATAAAATCAAGTGGAGATAAGGAAATAAAATCTGAGGGTTAAGCTGATGCTTTACATTTTTTTCTATATACATATTAGAGGTGGATCCCATTTTGGGTACAAGAGGGAGCCAGGCATGTCGCAACCATGTTCACAAACGGAGCTATGGCCTGGTAGCCTTATTTCATTTTTGTGTGGCAAATTAAAACTATGTTATAATATGACATCTTTTTTTTTTTCTTTTTTCCCTTTTTTTTTTCTTTTTTTTCTTTTTTTTTCCCCTTTTTTTTTCTCTCAGCTCCTTCTTCCTTTCACTGTCCACCTCCTGTAGCGATTCTGTATTATAGAAACTCTCTCAAAAAAAGAAAAAGTCTTGCTTCTGTTGAATTCACATGGGTGACCAGGTCAGATAAATATAAACCATTTGTCAGACGCATTGCATTCATGGCATCCTCTAAAATGGTAAATTTGCTGAGCAAAAGGATCTGCGTCTTTCCTTCTTTATTCTGTACCATCAAATAAGGGGTCACCCTGCTGCTCTTTGAACATATAAAATGTTTATGATCAAGTATTTGGAGGTATACCTGTTTAATTATCTGGAGGATTCTGTCTGGCAAAGTTCCTAATCATGTAACAATCTAACCTTTAGTCGTAGCTTCACAACACGCTGCCCTTGCGGAAATGAATAAATGAATAAGAAAGAAGGTCTGCATTGTCTTAAAGTGGCCCCATTTCCTCCACAAAGGGAGAGCCATCTGCAGATGTCCTGCACATCACACACAGATTTTGTATTGTGACTGTTTCGTTYGAGCTGGTGGAGTGGAAGGAGATGATCTGGGAGGAATTGTAGGGATGTCTCGTGACCTTAAAAATGTTTAAGCAAGGGGAAAAGAGCCTGGACAGCTCTTCTAGGCAGACTGTTGTCTAAAAAAATCCCTGAATAGAAAACACAAGAGAAAACAACATGGTTTAGATAATTCTTCTAAACCATTTTATAGTCCTTCAGGATCTGAGTGTTATTTATCTTCAGTTTTTCACAGAAATATAATTCTTTTAATCTGTGAAGGCAAGCACCATCATTTGATGAGCCAAGTAATCAAATCAAGGTGAGAAAGTAGTCTGAGGGGACCTGCATCTCTGTAGGGGTCGGGGGCAACTCAGATATGCCTTGATAGCAGTTTGCTCCCTGTGTCCTTCTGTTTTTGCACCACCAGCCTGAATCACAGCAGAAACTGGCGGGTGCTTCTTTCATACTGCTAGCATCCTAAGTAYGGACCCTGTGTCTCTTCCCTTAGAAGCCGTAAGGACAGTTTAGAAAGCGAGAGCTCAGCAGCGATCATTCCTCACGAGCTCATCCGCACGAGGCAGCTGGAGAGCGTACACCTGAAATTCAACCAGGAGTCCGGAGCGCTGATTCCGCTCTGCCTAAGGTGAGTGAAACTCCCCTCATCCTCCTCGTCCTCCTCCTCTTCCTCCTCCTCAGCTCTGTGCTGGCTTTGCTTTGTAGCAGTGTTTCACCATGCACACATGCATGCAAAAGATCTTTAAAGGCCGGAGCTGAGATATTTGCCAAAACACATTAGAAGCAGATGATGCTTTGCATATGTGTTCATCATGGTAAAATTGTTTCTYGTTCTTTTTATTTCCTCTAGTGTATTCTGAGTGCTGAAACAGGACAGGGTTTGTATAGGATTTTTTTTTATTAGTTTAATGCTGACAACTCTGTGATAAACAAGGGATGCATTACAATTTTTTGTCACAGAAACCTTTTARGTTGTTAACTCTGGGTTGTGGACTTTAATACAAGTGTTCGTACAAAGCCTAGTTGCAGTCAGTTCCTGCATGGAAGTGTTTTGTAGACAAACTCTGCCAGTTATATATTGGAAGATACAAAACATTGTGTGCATGCTCTACACATTATCTTTTAAAGGTTCAGGTTGCTCATACCACTATCAGTGACTTTTCTAGGTTTTCACGTTTCAGTCAGTACTAATTTAAAAAATACTCATGCCAAGTGTTGTTATCCTTAACACAGAGATGAACTGCAGGATAGACACAAATGATTGCAAGTGATTGAATTAATTGGCTTAATGTGTTACGTGTCTGTGGAGCCAGAGTTATCAACAACAAGTGTACACTTGCCTGTTGAGAAATGCAGTGCGATAGTTAACATGAACGTATTTTATTCTGCATTTCAAATGTATTAGCAGTCAGTCCTGGTCATCAACCACAGCTCAGCTGACCAGAAATAATGCATCAGGCAACTGTGACTCAGTTGTTAGGCACCATATATCCTACCTGGAGTTTTTCCAGGTATGTACTGGAAGCAATTCATTGGTGTCTAGGAGACTGTGAGCCTAAATACCAGAGTCATGATTTGCCTTGTAAAAAGCACTGAATGAAAGGAAAAAAGAAAAAAAAAGATATTTTGATGGTCATGCATGTACTTCTTGCTTCAGTAGTGCAGATTATATTTGTCTAATGCCAGGGCAAGGGACCACCAGGTGCTGTGTCAGTGGATAGGTTTGGCCCCACTCATGGACCTGCTTGAAATACGTTTTCACATCTCACGTACTTCTCCGTCCCTTTGTTAAATGCAGCTTACAACGGCTTGGTTCACACTCACATATTTTATTCCACAGGGGAAGGCTGTTACATGGACGGCACTTTACATACAAAAGCATTACAGGGGATACAGCAATCACGTTTGTATCAACAGGAGTAGAAGGAGCCTTTGCTACAGAAGAGCACCCCTATGCAGCACATGGACCTTGGTTACAAGTGAGAGCTCCTTCCTTCTTTTTCTCCCCTGTCCTGCTTTCTGGTGTTCTGAAAATGATCCTCTGAAGGACTAGTGTGGCTTAAAAGTACAGCAAGCCTGTATTCCCTGCTGCAGCATCTCTGATGCTTCTTGCATAGTATTATCAAGTAGTTATATATGCAAAAAATAATATTGAAGTGTTGCTGTTTATATTAATGGTACTCAAAATGACAAGCAGTGGCTGGAAAGTTCTGAAATAGTCTGTGAATACAGGAGTGTCCATTTCCTGGAGYTGCAGAAAACTTTGCAGGCTGTATTTACTTTGATTTATTCCCTAAAGGAATTTGGGGAGGCAGAGTGGAATGACCTAAACCAGAATGGAGGCAGGGCRGAAGAGCTAGCAAGCAGATCTCAAGAGAAAGCTGTGGGACTTTGATCCTTCAGAGTCAGGATCTCAGGTTTACATCATCCTTTAGAGGAAGCGGCACACAAAGCGCTGCCGTCTTTGCTTCTGTTGCTCTCCTATTGATTCCTTGACAAATGCAGCAGTTACTTGAAGCACCCACACAAYTTCTGTCCTCACAGTCTTTCTGTACAAGGGATTTTCCTTGGAAGGTCCCAATCTGCTTGGTGTTGAGGGTATTCTCTACTGATGCACTGATGGTATGAGGCCTTAGTGCAATTCTGACCTTTAATTTCTTCCTGATTGTAAACTTATGTGGAGAAACCCATATCTGAGAGCCTCTAGACATGCAGTACTTTYCTGCCTTCGCTGTTGCTATAGCCTTCCTCCCTCTCCTATTCCTAAGGCAAAGGTCTGTCTCAGACCTGTAGATTACAGAGTGACAATTAACCTTCCAGTGACTTGTTTTCAAGGTATTCCGCTGCCTGTGTTCATAAGTCTGGAGGAGATCATGCCAGGAAATCTGTGAGACTGGTGAAGGAGCTGATCTTGGCTAGAACCATTTCTGTGTAGGGATTTTCAAAGAGGTTGTGGGCTTTGATTGCACGGACTGGGAAAGGCAGCACTCCTGTAATGATTAACAGCAAACGGTCAGGTTTAAGGGTGGGTCATCTGCTCTTGGCTCCTGTGCCTGCCAACACATGATACACAGGATCTCGTGACTGTGTTAACTCCAAACATAAGAGTGTTTGTTTGCATTTACATCACATTTTGAAGTGTATTGATGTGTAGAGTAGTCAGGTAACCTCTAAACAGTGAAGAATGGCAATGATTAGGTCACCATTCAGACATGTAGCTAACATTAACCCGTTTGCTCCTGGTTACTTTTGTGCCTGTTACTTGTGCACTGAGAATTAGATAAGTTTTTCTAGTAAACAGGAGGGAAAGGTGGGAAATTTGTGGCTCCTGCAAGGTGGGGAGAAGCACCTTCCCCATCTTGTCTCCTGCACAAGGTAGATGTATCAGAGCTTCTCTTCTTGGGTGACAGCTCTGCTGCTGGCTCCTGCCCTGTCCCTGCGGTGGGAGCCATGGAGGAGAGCGCGGCTRGGGGAGGCAGGGAGGCTGGAAGCAGCCGGGGACGAGAGGAGGAGCACCCGGTTGTGCGAGATGCATGGGGGAGTGTCGGAGGCCCTTGGCTCGCCGTGCGATGGGAGGCTTCGTGTGGCTTCCGCAGTCCCTTGTGGAGCCGGAGAAGGGGGAGGGAGGCTCGTGTGGCTGCGCTTCAGAAGGGAAAGGAGCTGTGGCACCCRCCATTTCCAAGGAATTGGAAATCCAAGGAACCGAGGAACCAAATTCTTTTCGGTTCAATCCCTCAGCTCTGGGCTGGCCCAGCTGGCAAGGCCGGCGAGGCCTCCCGAGCGAGGCCCGGAGAGGATTCGCCTCCTTCCTCGCTTGGGAGCGCAGGCCCCGCGACGGGCTGCGGGGAGAGTTGGCAGCTCGGAGCAGATCCCTGCGACACAGGGGCTGTTGCAAAGGCAGCTAAGCCAAGGGACTACATAGAGACAAGGAAACAGGAGGCCTCTTCTCCTGTGGGCTTTTCCCCATCCTGGGGAAGGAACAAGGAGCCGGAAAAATCCCATCCGCAACTGAACGACAGGCAGAGCCTGACTCCTCTTGGGCCCAAGCTTTGGTGCAGCGAAAGCCCAAACCTGCAGACTAAACACAGCACCTCCTGTTTACATCTCACAGGCTGCAGTGGAGCCAGGCCGGAGAGGAGCCGCGCGGGCCAAGCCGGGCCCAAACCCGAGCCCAGGGCGCTCCGAGGGCCGCCCCGCGGATGACAGGAGTTTGGCAGGTCCYGGGGCCGCTCCTAGCAGACAGGTGTCCGTATCAGCGCCGCAGCTGGGACGTGGCAGGAGCCGTTTTAGCAGCCTCAGCAGAAAAGGCAGGGAGTCATTAGACCGCAGAGATTATCCGCCCCGCTTCTATCAACAGCCTTTCCAGGTCACGTTTGAGGCATGTTAGTAGGGGAAGCCTGTCCTGCTGCTGCCCATGCTCTGGGGATGATTAGATTATTTCATTTTCCAGAGCTGTCAAATTGGCACGTTTCCCAAGTATTTGGATTTTTTTTTTTTTCATTTAAGTAATATTTAATTAGTTCTAAGAAGCTAAATTCTATTAAAGGTCTAAGCATGTCAGGCTGGTTTATTTCTGCACTTCTTCCACTGTGTCATGTATTGTTGAATAGGGAAATTGCTTTGACTCAGGAAAGTACAAACACATTCAAGAAGTCCCCCTTGTTAACACTAGGCTCCTGTTTATATGCCAGTTACCGTGGCAAAGTCTCTGATGTGTAACACTCGCATTAACATTACACATGATCAAAGGCTTCTGCAGGTCTTTCTTCCCTGCCCCCTTCCCAGGCAGRGTGACAGCGGTGCCCTGAAACTCGGCTCCCTCCGCACGTGTTGGGAGGCACCCGGCCCTGCCTTGCAGGGTTAGGGGTGCCCAATGTGCAGGCAGGCTCTGATATTAATGCCCCAAAGTGGCGTTCGTAATCGTGGGGAAATGTCCAGGGTTTTGGGCYCAACATCTGGGCCACGCCAAGCTTACAAATCGGCATGGATCAGCCAGGCTTGTCCCTAAACTCACCCGAAGCAAGGTGAGCGTGCGCGTGTGTTCTCCCTCCCCATCTGCCTTGTGCTCAGGCAGGTGATGGAGACGCTCTGTTGAAATGTGTTACTGATCAAGCCCTTCCCAATAAAGTTGCCTGAGCCTTTAATACATATTAATATTATCCTGGGGTAGTTTGTGTCAAAGCCTGTCAGCATGCATCATCCTTTGGGAATTACCATCATTAAGTCTCCAGCGCTGGGAGTCAGGACATGCTTCTGCAAAGCTCGCCTGCTTTTATGTGGAGCCCTGTGCTCGGCTCGCACAAAGTAGACTCCTCTCCCCTCCTACCTTGCTCACCTGGACTGCTTACTCTCCCCAGAGGGGAGAAGGAGGTTTGTTCAACACTACCTTCAGATAATTTCTGCTCCTGCTGCTTTAGGCAGTCATTGTTCTAGGGGAGATGACATTCAAGCCTTTGATCATGTGCAACATTCGTGTTGTGCTTCAGATATTGCTGCAAACCCTGACATACAAGCCAATATGCTGCACTGAAAACAAACCTATAGCTAAAGAATTCTCCTTAACTGCAAAATCAAGCAGCCAGGATTTATGAAATAGCTCAAGAAGAGTCTCTGCAGTTTAGGCTTGACCCTGTTACACATGTGCATTTCAATACATAATCTAACTGAATGGTGCTTTGTATTTTTCCCAAAGGATGCTTGCCTCATTCAGTACACAGAGATGGAACGTGGTTTGGGGGTGAATCAGGGCTGCAGAGCAGACTCTCGCCTGTAGGACTTACATTTCATTTGTTTATCAAAATTAGAAGGTGTCTAATGAATGAGGCAGGTAGTTGCAGAAAAATCACAATAGTCTCATGGTGAAGCCTATTAAATGTTGCCCGGGAGAGCTGGATCCTGTCCCTGCCTCTGCTCCAGTGCCCTTTCTCAATGCTATTGCACCTTCTCAAGCCCAAATGTTCACAGGTGTCTGCTGAGTTTGCCTTCCTCAGCTTCTGGGTGCCTCACTTGAGACTCGTGCAGAAAGCCCTGTGCCCTCCAGTGCTGCGGACACTGGAAACTGGGGCCCTGCCAGTCTTGAGCTGGGCACCCAAAGCAACGGACATTTGGACTCGATTTCCTCTTCGCTTGTTTTCCTCTGTTACGGAAGAACGTCCCGTGCAGATGAATTCCGCGTTTGCGAGCTCTGCAGCAGCAGCTGAACCGCAGGGACGAGTCCCTCCGCGCGGGCAGGGAAGGCTCGCTCGGCGGTGGGCGGGCRGCCTGGGAGCCGAGCGCCCGTGTCAGCTCCCTGCTCTTGCATTTTTGCCCTGTGACCGGGTCGAGTCGCTCAGCTTCTTGAGGCCTCCCTCCCCCATATGGGACGGGGAGAGGGAATGTCGCTGCCTCGCCGGGATGGGAGGCTCGGAGACGGAGCGTGCCGAGGATAGCGAGATTAGGTGCCGCGAACGTAATCCCTGCTGGCAGCCGTCGGCTGGAGCATGCTGAATAAAGGGGAAGAGAGGAGGAGGGAACGAGGAAACAACTTGAATGATAATGAAAAGAAATGATGACTAATGCTGCACACGGGGAGCGGAGCCATCCCCAGGCCTGAGCAGGGCCGAGGTCTTGTGGGAGAGGAACTGCAGGCGATCCAGTGATTACAGATTTGCCTGGCGGTGTGGACGAGCACCGGGGCCAAACGCAGCGCTGCGCAGGCGGTCGCGATCCGGGCATTTCCCGGATTTGGAATGCCTGATATTGCCGGTCTCCAAACATGTTTTTTTTTTTTTTTTTTTTTTTAACAGGTAATTTCCTCAGTTTCTAAACAAATCCCGTTAGGCAGATGGAGGCTGTGGCTCGTTTGTAGTTGGCACCCTCTGATTTTCACACGACCTGCAAAGCTCACGGCGGCAGCAGGACTTTATCCTCTGGCACCCACYGCTCTTGGGGGACACTGTGCTCAGCTCCCATGCAGATACCGTGTGGATGTTGAGCCTGTGGAAATGGGATTTTAATCCCGTCTCCCTGCCCTTTCTGTCRCCTCCCACTTTGGCCTCTGATCTGCCCTCCATCCTGTTTTTCTGTGTCTTTGTCTTCCCCTCATCCTGGCCCGGCTTTGCTTTTCTCTCCTCCCCTTCATTCAAGTTGGCAAATTCCTTCTCCTCCTCCTCCTCCTCCACACTGCCTGACTTCCAGCAGAAACGCTGAGAGCCCTGGAGAGGTTCCCTGCCTTTAGTCCTGATGTGCCTGGTGCCATAGCAATCCCTCGGCACTCGCAGGAATTGTTGGGGCTACCTCCAGCTGGTGCTGGGGCAGAGCTGCGCTGGGCTGGGCTTGGTGAAAAATTTTCAGTGAAAAATAGAGTTTTTGGTGCATTTTTCCTGCTTTTCCCTGAAAGGCTATGGAGAAGCAGTGACTTAGGCTTCTGACTTGGCAGAGCCTTCTTGTAATTGGGAAAAATATTTTTCCTTGACCTCTGGTCATTTTTTGATAATCTTTGTTGCTCCCCGCTGCAGGGGCAGTCTCTGGGCTTTGCAGCAGAATGGGCATGTTTGTTTGTTAACACTGCTGAAAAGCACTTTTTCTAAAAATCCTCTCTGAGATGACTTGATTTCTTTTCCCCTGAAACCTTTAAGAAAACCAGCACCAAGACATCCTGCATGGAAAAATAAGTGGAGGCTTACGACAGCAAGGTCAAACTTTTAATAGAAAATGTTAAATAAACCTGCTGGTAGACAGGGTAGATACGTGAAGCCTCGATGAAGCATCCAGCCTCAGGAGCTATCAACATGCTCTATCTGTGCTGGCAGTCTGGGGGAGATTACTGTGAGCAGGGTCATGGGGGATGAGCCATTCTTTTGGTTTGGCAACCTAAGTGAAAAATCTGGGGAAGAAACTCAGACTGAGCCTGATCTTTAAATATTTTCAGTTTTTCTTGCTGAAACAAAAGCCTTAGACCAAAAGCTGGAAAAAAAATCCTTTTGTGTTGAATGAAACCAGAAATAGAAGGTTTTCTTTAATAAAAACAGTGAAAAAAAAAAACCCTAGTTTTGCAGAATGGAGCCGGAGTTGTTAGAAGTTTTGCCTTCTCTGGTCCATGTTTGAGGGATACAACACTCAGCCCAGGATATGGGAAACTCATGTTTTATTCTCTCCCTTTTATTTGAAACCCTATTTCTGCGCCTTGGCTTAATGGGCACCACAGCTATAGGGTATTTTGTTGTTTTGGGGTTTTTTTTTTTTTTTCCTCCTCAGCTCATCCAATTGGAGTTATTCCACATCATATAAAACATGGAATTAGTCACAGAGACAGCRAGCACAAGAGAATGACTCTATTCCGGTAGAGTTGGGACATTCCCCTGGAAATGAGCACATCTGGTTCTTCTCTCAGCTATAGCACATGTTAAATCATTTATGCATATTGGCATAGTGGCAGCAGCGGACGTTCAAAGCAACCTTCCTAAGAGTCCCTCTGATGCTCGAGATGCTCTCCTGTAAGTGGCAGGTGTTGAGCTGAACCTTCTCCTGAGCGCAGGGGATTGAATTGTGTTTTCCTCACCTTTGAGTAGAGGTGCKGCACCTCGCTCGGTGGGTTTAAGGGCACCTCCTGAAGGCTGTATGGTTTAAGTCACATAAAACTGCAACCTGCTCTTCCCTAAAGCAGTTTGAGGAATATAACCCAGCAAAAAATGCTTCTTCTTAATCTTTTTGGTGACTTCCTCCAAATTCTTCAGTAGATTTAGAGCTATCTCAACTCTTTCAGGTTAGCTTATCTCCTTCCCTCAATACTCTCCAGGCCTCTCCACATGCTCTTCTTTCTCATTGTTGAATGAGACACCAGGAGAAAATTACAGGAAAGGTAAAAAAAAAAAAAAGGCCCATGAGGTCATCTTGGTGGTCCCCAGGGAATGACGCATCAGCTCTTCTGCAGCCTGTTCTCTAGTGCTTTGCCCAGGCTAGTTTTGGATGATTCAACTTCTTCCATCCTGTTTAAGCAGACTGATTATCCCACAGCCTCGTTCCCCTCCCTTGCTGCTCAGAATACTCCTCAGCTGGCTACTTGCTGTGGCTTTTCTTCCTCCTAAGTGGAACATTCCCCGAAATGCCTGTTCTTCCTGAGTGTTTTCACTCTGAAAAAATTTGGTGTTGCCTGACAGCTTGGCTCGGCCATCCCCATCCGAGCCAAGCTCCGTGTTCCCGGGAAGCAGTTGTGCCTGGGAGGCGGATCTCGCCAGGCTGGGCTGTGAGGTGTCCGGCTGATTGCAAYTAGCCCTGGAGTTGGGGAAGTTATGGAGAGAGCTGGCGTGGCCGAAGTTCATTCAGCAGCTTCATACGCTGCTTCTGCTCGGGTTGAAACACCACTGCGTGAAGCAATAGGGTCCCTCCGGCATCTGAGTGGATGTTTTCCCTTTACAGGAAGGGTTATGAATCTCCAGGAAGAGTAACGCTGGAATTTCCCATTAAAGGTGTTTGCTGCAATACCGGTACCTTTGAGGCTGTAAGGAGAGCTGTGGTGACAGCAAGGGGAGCTCTTCAAACAGTGTCCAGCCTGGGCACGGCATAAATGCAGTGAAAAGACCTCAGCCCTGAACCACTTGCAGCCCCAGTCCACAGAAGGCCAAGGCAAGGGGAGAGCAGAGGGATGGCCTGTGGGGTTTCCATGAACCAAAGCATGATTTATTAGGGGTTATTATCGGTTATGTTTCATTTCAGAGTGGAACACAGATGCCGATTAACTTCATTTTTGCAGGAATTAAACTGGAACCGTTTCAGCACAAAGGGCTACTACCGGTTGTAGGGTATTTGCAAGTGGAACAGATGCCATGCGGCTTAAGGAGCAGCTGCTCCACCCCGCTCAGCGGAGCACCTGGACGGCTGAACACTTTCTTTAGGGTGGTAAATTTACCCGGGGGTTTATTGCAACGTGTCCCCACCTCCTCTGGCTGAGCCCATCTCTGTACTAAGTCCAGCACTAATAAAACATGGTTTCTTTTCTGTGACAAGCCTATTAGAAAAGCAAGTGGCAGTGTTTAATGCAAACAAAGCACTAGGGCAAAGTGTAGGTTGTCTGGCTTGTTCCTAGATAGGCAAGAAAAATGGGTATTATTAGCAAAAGCAGCCACGCTTAATCATCGCTGGGTAATCACTTGGGTCTTGCCATGGACGAAATGCCTTCTGAAGGTGGGCAGAGCTGCAGCCAGCTTCTTAGCCCAGCTTCTTAGCCCGGCTTCTTCCCTGCTCCAAGGTTTGCCAGTGGGGCCAGGCTGTCAACGTCTGGGTGACCTGCAGCCCCAGCCACCCTGTCCCGAGCTGAGGATTTCCAGCCTCGGTGGTAGGATTGAACACCACAGTGAGACACGTACTAGGTGCTACAGGCTGCTTATAAAGTTTGTAATACGTCACTAAGCATCAGCTGCTTTCAGAGGTGGATGAACTAGTCTAGAGCGCCGTGACCTTGTGGGCATTTTTAGATGTCTAGATCCTGTTTTCATGCACTCACAGCTGCGTTCCTGCAGCAAGCCACGGTACAGGCTTCTCAGCTATGTGCAGGTACAAAAGCTTCCACGCAAGCTCCTTCGCTTGACCCTCAGGCGGGTCCTGCAGGTAGGGAGCAGGTTGCAGCGAGCACGGGTGGGACTTGCCACGAGAGGGAGACACGATGCAGGCGGCCCGTGTGTTCCCCAAACACCTCCACCTGTGTAAGGCAGCATAGCAGGGTATTTTGTAACGTGTCTGGACACCTATAGCTTATTGGAGAGGCCACGAGAGCCTGGACTTTGGACCCTAGGTTGTGCAGTAGGAACGTGGGCTGGAGAGAAAAGCGGGACTTGCCTTGGCCAGTCAGTGCTCCCGTAGCCACAGCACACGAGGCCTCTTGTTCTTTGGGGAGCGAAAAASCTGCTTCATCATTCTGATCTCTGAGCAGTGTCCTGTTGATAAGATCAGTTCACAGCAGCAGAGGAAAACGCCAGATTCAGGTCTGAAATATAAAGTGAACGGGGCCTATTTGTTTAATTTGAGCTTCTAAGGTTTAAATCCCGAAGGAAATTAAATTAGGTGCCTAGAGCAACGGCAGTCTGTCATGTTTATTTGCTGGGAATGTCACCTTTAATATCATGCATATATAACGTGTGTGTGTTAATGTAATGGGGTATCACACTGTGCGGGAGCAGGCATGCTGCAGGGGCTGGAAACCTGAAATATAGGGAGGGAGGCAAGCTGCGGCCGGCCGGGATTTATCCCCATCGCCCTCGGTGGGACAGAGCCTCGCTGTCGGCGTGACCGGCCGTGCTGCCCTTGGGCCCTTGCACCGGCAAGGGGGGAGGCAGGGAAATCTCACCTGGATGCGGAGGCAGCCCCCCCGGCGGGCTGTGGAGCCCTCTCCAGCAGTCCATGCATGGGGAGCATCCTCGGGAGGGCCGGTCTCGTGCGCTGGGCCCCCAGGTCGCTCCTGCACGTGGCTGCACTCGGGAGTCTCCCCGCTCCAGCAGCTTGGGGGGCCGGTTCCCCAGCAGTGAGGCCGGGGGGCGGTCGGGGTTGGGGTGTCGCGGAGGCAGCGCAGCTCCGCACTCCTCTTCCCCGCTCTGAGGGGGGTTTAGCTGGATTAACAGAATCCCCTGGCCGGCAGCAAGCGGCACGTGGGCTCAGCCACCTTGGTTGCAGCCGGGTCAGGGCTCGCTGCAGTGCTGCACGTCTGTCCCTAGCCTGGGAGGCTGTGTTGGGCCAAGACGTGTCCTGTCCTTCACCCTCTCCAACCTGGGCTGTTTACCCACGCACAGCCCGGCTCGTTTTCCACCACCCTCGGAGCAGCTGGTTCCCGTTTCCCATTCCCTTGCCTCTGGCACCTTGGGAACGCCCAGGGGTCTTCCTGCTCAGCGTGGCTTTTAGTCCTTGCCAGGAGCGTGGCTCCTCGTTCCTGCTCTCTCACCCATCCCAACCTCTGGCGTTTGTGCTCATCCGCGCATGGCTGCGTGTTCATTTCCTCCTTGCCTGATTGCTGCAAATACCAATTCCTCCTCCTTTTTCCGGCTGCTCGCTCGATTTTGATGTCTGCCAAATTGTTCTCATTCCCTCACCCTCAGCTCCGCAGAATCCGATCTGCTCCGTGCAGGGCCCCAGCTCCCACCCAGCGCTTCCTTCTGAGCTCGGCGCTCGGGTGGCCCTTCTGCCTCCACGTGCAGTTACAGTCTAGTAAGTCTGCACCGTGCGCAGTGGGTCTAGTCTACAGACCAGTTACAGCCTCCTGCAAGGAGACTGCAGTGGTTTGCAGCGGTCCGACGTGTTTCAGGGCAGTGTTTCTCAGCTTGCCAGTCTGCAGCTTGGTGCCAGGTTGCGGCGTCCTGTCCAAAGCAGCAAGCTCCTGGCTCGGAGCTAAAGCAAGGGTATTTTTCCAGGCTCGAGGTAGGATCAGAGGGACCTGGTGCTGCTGCCTGCAATAGGGAGGTTGTAGTTCCCTCAGCCCCAGGGAATGTGTGTGTGCTGGCAGCAGGAACATGGCAAGGTTGAAGGGAAGTGGGGTCACCTTGGAGCAATCAGGTCGGGGTTTGTTTTTTCTGGGTCACTTCCCTTACGAATAAGAAGGGAGACTGGTCTTCCCTTTCTTGGTCTGTCCTGTTGCCCAGTCATGTGTCCCCAGAGCAGCCCGCAGTGTCCCGTGCTTCCACCGAAGTTGCTGGCACCAAGGGACGAGGTTCCCGCCCTGCCATGGGACAGCCTGGCTGCTCATCTTCCAGCTTGGAGCTAGAGGAGGCAGCAGAAATGGGGCAGTGGGCTCCCTCCGTGGTCCATGGTYTCTTCCCTGGGAGGGAGCGCAGAGCTCCTGCCTCAGGCAACAGGGAAAGGGAGAGGTGAGAAGCACGGATGGGAGTTGATGCTTTGGGATGGAGAGCGGTGCCTGAGACAGAGGAMAGGGTGGAGCGAAGGAAGGGAAGGAGGAGCGGTGGGGAAGAAGCAAACCTGGGGGCTGAAATGGCAGGAATCTGCTGGATGCTGCTGCAACCGACCTCCCGGGAATGCGGCTCCGACGCCCCCTCGCCGCGCGGGGACGTTTGCCTCGTCCTGCAAGCGCCTCCTCGCCTGCCGTGCCCCGCAGCTGCCCTGCGTGCAGCTCTGGCCTTCACGGCTGTTGTGAGGAGAGGCAGAACGTGTTTGTTTTTAGCTAGCACACGTTTATTTAAAGAGGGTGGGAGTTCTTTTTCCCCTCAAATTCCTGGGGCCGGTTTGCTCCCTGGCGTCTCTGGTTTGTGTGGCTCGGGGTCCTCGGGGGCCACGAGCAGCGGGGGCCCTCGCTGGGGACTCTGACCTGCCAGAAGCAGCCCCTTTTCCAGGCCAGCGTGTGCCAGCCTGGCCTTGGGATGAGCCAGGAGCTTTCCCAGCAAGGCACRCGGGGTCAGCAAGTGAGGGACAACCCGGAGCAGGGAAAACCTGCGAGGTTGGGGAAGAGCAGAGYGGGTTTTCGGAGGCTTCCAGGTCCTACCGCAGGCACCCCCTTCCCCAAACCTTTCACTCGCCCAAACAAGTGCCCTTCATCTGCCCACGGGACCAGCTCCGTGCCTGTTTCAGGCTTTCCMTGTGCTGCTGTTTCCCAATTAAACCGTGAGCTTAACTTCCATGAATCAGATGAAAGCGGCTCTGTCTCCCACTGTCTTTCTGGCCGATGTTATCTTGACCCCTTTTCCTCCTTTCCCACTCTCCCTGTCTGAAGCCGAGCCTCTAATTTTAGATTGAGGGGGATAATTGAGGGTCCAAAAAGATTGCTGTATAATTTTAACATTTTTTGCAGCGGTTGGGGTGGGAGGCAGAGTTATGAGCTGCCTGCCCTCAAAGCCCTTGTGTTGCGGGAAGGAAGGACACAGGGGAAGGAGCAGGGAGCCGACAGAGCTCTGCTCTGCGCAGAAGCAGCCCTGCTCCTTGGCACTGAGCTAGAACTGGGAGTATCAAAGCTTAAACAACTGCTTTTCCCTTGCAGATCCTCTTGACCGAAGAGTTTGTAGAGAGAATGCTGGAAGACTTGGAAGACCTGAATTCTCCGGAGGAAGTAAGGCCGGGGGTCCCGTGCCGCCCCGGTGCCGAGGCACTGAGCGGGCTGCACCGGAGCCCCACGCTGCCTGTGGTGCCCCGGGGCACCCCAAATTCCCTGGCACCATCTGCCCGCGCTCGGCTCCGCGCAGCGCCCGGTGCTTTCCCACGGGCTGGCAGGCGGGAGCCACGGGAGCAGCGGGAGCTTTGCAGAGCTCTGCTGCGCCGCGCTGAGCTTCCCCCCGCCATGTGAGCCCTTCCTGGGGAACACTTAGCACCCTGTCTCCCATGCACGCCGTATAAATATTCTGCCCCGCTTCAAAGAGCGCTAGCAGAAATGACATGTAATATTTTTAATCCCATTTTTTACAGCTCCCTGCAGACTCTAAAGAAACTTTCCTGGGCTGGTGGAGCGGCCCTCCCGTCCCTCAGCCCGCTCCCCTCCCCCAGGAAAATCTCAGGGCTCTAATTGTTTAATCCTGAGCTGATTTAATGCCAGGGTGTTCTTCCCTGTGCGAGCGAGGGAGCACACTGCTGGCCGTGCGGTGACTTTCAGGCCGGCTTTTATCCAGTTAAACCTAATCCCAAGCTCATTTTGGCCGGTGACACGGACGGCCAGGAGCGCCCGCTGCGAAGGGCCTGGGCGGCCCGTGCGCTCTTGCACAGCACCAGGACTCGAGGCAGCGGCCGCAGCAGAGCAGGCRCTGGGGTCTGAAGTGCTGCGACTTCCCTGAATTAGAAAGGAAAAAAATAAGCACATGCACAGGACGGCTTCTCCGAGAGGATTGCTTTGGAAGCACTTCTGTTTATGAGAAGGAAATGCTTTGGATGAAATGTGATCTCTCCGCATCCAGATTCCTCCCAGGGTTTGTGAGCTAGAGGATCCCAGTTTGGGCCAACTTGGTGCGTTCCTCAGCAGCCCTAGCTGGTTGCTGCTGACGTTCATGCGATAGAAGGAAGCCCAGGCAGAGAGGCTTTCCTTGGCTTTGTAACGAACCACCAGTGGAAACTGAAATTAGCACCGAATTAGCTGTCTGAGCAGCTTTAGCAGCCCCCAGGCTCTCGACTTGCCCCTCCCAGGCCTGTAGGACCACCAGATTATATGGTACAGGCTATATATACATGGACCTGAGGTTAAAAAAGCAGCCCCAAGTGGGGCTCGGGCCGTTTATGTTTCCTAGAGACTGGGGGTGGGAGTTTCTGGTAGTCGTTACCCTGAACCGCCAGCCCAGCACACTAAGATCAGCGGGGACCAACTGCAAAGTTGCCCTCWTACCCGAGCTGCAAACGGCGTGAGTTCAGAAGCAAATTCGGAACCTGTTAGAGCGGAGCAGACAGCTGGAGGGGAACTCCTTTAGCAGGAATCTGCCACTGAGAGTATGTTAATGGCCTCCGGAAACATGGGTGCTGTCAGGGAGGACAGCTAATGGGATAAAGATGGGTGATTCACCCCTTACTCTCCCCTTACACCAGCTCTCTAATTTTCCTAGCCCCTGTGTAGCTCGCGGCACTGTTGGCCTTG
The DNA here is from genome assembly GCF_003342845.1 of Nothoprocta perdicaria. Lineage (NCBI taxonomy): Eukaryota > Metazoa > Chordata > Aves > Tinamiformes > Tinamidae > Nothoprocta > Nothoprocta perdicaria. Next base: position 1,943,411 of record NW_020455976.1, read on the forward strand.
CTCTGAGGACTCTCTCAGGAGAGGATCCCTCTGTAATCATCCCGATTTAGCTGCTTTGGGGCTGGAGGGTCGTTGCCGGTGCAGGATCCTACCTAGATACCCCTAGCCTCCCATTGGGGTGCCAGCCGATGGCAGAGGCTTAAAAACAARGTCATTCTGCAAACTGGGCTCCAGAACTGTCCCCAGGTGCTGGGCACCCTCAGGGCTGGCAGTGGGATTGCCCGAGCCGCTGCTCCAGACCCCTCCGTTGTCCGGCCCGGCACGGGGCACGTCCGGAGCCCAGAAGGCTCCCGGTAGCCTGTACAAGCCTCAAACGCAAACAGCAGCTTTAAATATCCAGGCTGCCATTCTGCCACGTAACGTTTTGAAGCCTTTACTAGCTCTGCATCTAGGGTGTTTGCATTCTTTGGACTTTTTCCACTCCCAGGCAAGTCTTCGCCAGCTCAGCAGTGAGAACAGAGTTGGAGCGTGGTGGAGAGGGGACTTTTCCGGCTCTGGGATGTGCTCCTTCACCCCACAGCAGCCCCACAGGGCGCCTCCCTCCTTGCGGGGCCTTGGCRCAAGAAGGGAAGGGAGGACGTGGTCCACGTTAACCCTTGCAGGGTGCCACCTCCTCTTGGTTTGGTCCCCCTGTCCCCTGTCCCCRCCAAAGCTGTTTCTGAGGTGCCTGCAGGGGTGCCCGGGCCCTGCTCCCGCGCGGCTGTCACAAGGGCGTCCTGGCCCTCCATCCTGCGCGGGGTCTGGATGCTGGACTGACTTCCCAGCCAAAGGCAGCGTGTCAAGGGAACGTTTGCCAGAGGCAGCGCTATCTAAACCAGACCAGGGCGCAATCCCACCGGGATTCACCCCAGTAAACCGGGCCTGTGTGCGCTGGGACGGGTGCTTGCACAAGCACCCGAGCAGCGGAGYGGGCGCCGCGGCCGCAGGGCCCGGCCGCGGTCCCGGCTCTCCCCGGCCTTTCCAAACCCTGCCGCTGCTCTCACCTTGCAGAAGGGAGAATTTTAAAGCCTCCCTAATCTCCTCTCTAAAGCAAACAGAGGGATCCTGGGGCCGAGGGGGAGCGGGAGGGAAGCGGACGCGGTGAAGTGGGAGGGGAGAGGCTTGGGAGTTGCAAGTTTTCACCGAGATCAGGGAGGGGAAGTGGTGATGGGAACAGTCACCCTGCAGAACCCATCTGATGAAATAAACAGCGCTGGGGCCGAAGGCTCGGAGCTTTACTTTGGCAGCCGAGGCCCAGACCACATTATCTAATGTCCACTGCTGTCCAAAACATACCGATGGGGAAATGTTTTCTTAGTGGCCTCTTGTTTCAAAAAACAATAATAGCAGAGGGCTGCCTGCCTTTGCAGCGACGTTGCGCTGCTGTGGCTTCGCTTGCAGGGATATACGGTAAGGGCTTCTCCTCCTTGCCTTGCAGTTCAAACTTCCCAAGGAGTACAGCTGGCCTGAAAAGAAACTGAAAGTCTCCATCTTGCCAGACGCTGTGTTCGACAACCCGCTGCACTAGAGCTGAGCGACACCCTCCTCGCCGCTGGGAGAGCCAAGTTACTGTCCAGTACCCAGTGACTCACCGGAGAATTAACGCAGGAAAAACTCGGCCTGCGAATGAAAGGGTTTGCTGCACAACCACTGCAAGCAGGAGAGGAGCCACTCAGCAGCAGCCCGGAGCGAACTGAGCCCTTCCCTTTAGCCTCCCCGGGGCTGAGCTCTCTGGGAACAGCCTGCCTATGTGTGAGTGCGAGTGAGAAATATTTAACTATGAAAATTAGCAGTAAGAATCCTTTCTCTCTCCTAGCTCCAGAACTCCCCTCTGCCTCAGCCCAGGGTGTAGACGCTCTGCACGCCTGTATTTACACATGCATTCTGCCAGGTGCGAGCCTATAATCCACGGATTAAATGTTCTTTACGTGACTCTGGAGTCCTTTTGTTAGCCAAACTTTTACTGACTGCAGAACTGTTCTTCCATGTGCTATTTTTTTTTTCTGCTTTTCAGAAACGGAATGGTATTTCCCCTGTTTAAAGGAGGCCAAAAGCTCACATGCTTGAAGCTGAACAGATTTAAAGATGAACTTTCCAGTTCAGTCAAGAAAAACAAACCCAGATCCTCCCTGCCCTCAAATTAGGCATGTTTTAAGCGGCGGTCTCGGTGCTATTAGCCATGGTATCGCTGCAAACAGAGGCAACTCTATTCTCGCGCATCCTGTCCCTGTGCCTGAACCCCGGGGAAGGTCGCAACCTCTGCTTTTGCACAAGCAGGAGGAAGAAAGCTACCGGGGCGGGGGAGATCTCCTGTTTACAGTGTGTTTATCTTTAAAGAGATACTGTCAAGTATTTTTTCCTYGCCATTGTACAGGATTTGAGGAGCTAGAGGGCCCCGTGTGTTTGCAGCGCGGCGGGAGCCAGCGGGCGGCTGCGGAGCGCCTGGAATGGAGGTGCCCGGCAGGGCCCGGAGGAGACGCGGCCTCCGCAAAGCCGCCTCTGCCGAGGTCCCCGCGGGCTCGTGCCCTGGCGCAGCTCTGCTCTCCTTCCCTCGTGCCACGCTGGCTCTTTGGTGTCCCTTTCCAGGCAGGTTTGGAGTGGAAAGCATCGACGTTTGTTTGAGGTGCCCCTCTCCTCCTCGACGGCGGCGGCTCTGCAGCGCAGGGAGCTGCCGCAGGCTCCGCAGCCTGGGCCYGATGCATATTCCTGATGCCTTGTGGTGGCAGCTCCTGTGAAGCTCCTCTTCCCGCCCGTTCTCCCGACAAGCTCACTGGGCTCTTCCTTCATCCCGGTTTATGCACAAGAGCCCCTGTGGTCTTCACGCAGATAGAACAAAAGCTTTTAACGCTTAACTCCCCTCATCAAACAGCAAGGTCCGAGAGGCCTCACAGCACCCCGGGGTCRGTTTGCTGTTTGCTTGCTGATTTAATTCCTTCCTGGCGCAGCCGCCTTTGATCTTTTCTTATATTGGTGTTGGTCRAGAAGCAGAGCTAGGAGCCCCAGCGCTTTCCTTGGACTGGCAGAGTTCGTCCGTGGCCTCAGGCGAGTCACTCCGTGTCTCTCTGTACAGAGAGGGTGATTATTGACTAGAAGGCTGCAGGACCTACCGAAGCATGCCAGGATTCGCAGGGGAGGGCGTGCTTTGTGTACAAAGTAGCATTTCTATTATTATAATTGTTGTTATATTATAATTTAAGGCAGGCCACGTGCAGGGTCCGGTCTGCGCGGCGGTACCTTCCTTCCCGGAACGGAAGCAATTTCCATGGAAATGAGTTGGTCGTTTTGTCTGAACTCAGAGGATCATCCGAAAATCCCGCTGCGAAGGAGCGAACTTGGAGCTCTGTGCAGCCTGCCAGCCACAGGGATTCCTGTCCATCCATGGGATCTCTTGGCCAGTGTCCACCTTAGCAATAAGCACGTGCCGTCTCCTGCGCTGCAGCCACATATCCCAGGGCCAATACGGGCTGGAAAACAGCAGCAGAATCCACCGGTCCGGCCTCAAAARTGACGTGCCCAAGTGCCCCGTCACAAGATAAGGGACCCGAGCCCGTGAGGAAGGGGCAGCGACTGGGATGTTTTCCCAGATCAGGGCACGGAGACACCCATGAGAGCCCCCAACCCTGAGGGGACGAGATGCTGTGGGGCGCGCGCCCCGCGCTGCGCACGCCGGGCGCCTCCTCCACGCCGGGGTTTTCCTCCTGGAAAACTCCACCTCTCGTGTGGTGTTTTCCCCTCCCTGTTGACTCCCAGCACGCGCTCTGGTTTGGGTTTTCGTGGCCTTCGGAGGGAGCGCACTGAACACGTTCACAAAGGCGCCCAGGATCCGGGTGCGCGCGTGGGTATTTTTGTTCCGTGTCATGTATTTATATATAGTTGTGTGTATTTGAGTTACGAACAGGTGGCATGCCAGAAATCGTTGTTTCTGAGACACTTTTCACACAGATCTTTGCTGGTAGCCAGATAACAATTGGCTCGAGGGAAGGAAAGGAAACCTTCCCACTTGGCTAAGGGGGAAAATTCTAGACAAGAAAACTGCTGAAATGGGAAACTCTGTCTTCTTATTGGACCAGCTCTGGTCAAAGTCAAYCTCTGAGCCCCAAGGTCGTGTTGCTGCCTCCCAACAGCTGAACAAGAAAGTTGCATGGTCCAGTGTTGCGAAGGACTCGGCACCGACAGGGCCTCCCCTCTCCTGCTTCGCTCCAAGGTTGCAGTCGAAGGCTGGACTTACTGGTGAGCAGCACCCGGAGTGTGGATATTGTCCTCCCGAGGCGAGGGACATGCCGGCATGGGGAGCAAAGCAGGAAGAAAATTATATATTTTAGGGGGCTGATAAGTTTAAGAACGGGAAATGCACCAAGGGCTAAAAATGCCCTGGTAGTTTTTTAGCCCAAACCTGCTGAGATGGTAGCTCCACAGGTGCTGTTTTTTCTCTAGATTGTGTCGAAGGTCTGAGGCAGGATTATATGAAACCAAAACCCCTTGGCTAAAGATAGAGATCTGGATATAAATGGCAGTTTCAAAGAAGTGGGTACAGGTTTTCTCCCTCCCACAGAAGTCTCGTGATGCAGACAAACGAGGAAGCTCCCAAAGACGACGAGGAGCATTTACTGCAGACCTGCCATGCCTTGAAAATGCAACACGGGACTGCAGCTCCGCAACGAGAGGAATCCCCACGGCCAGCACTGCCTTCCCTCTGCACACCTGGCTAAGAAAAGGGGAGAAAGAACAAATGTGCAGCTTCARTATTGAAACAGAGTGGTCAGTGCCGCCCGACGTGGCCCACATTGGTGACATTTCCAGTGGCTGGACGGCCGGTGGCTGCTGAGTGCGGTGGCTTTGGGGCTGGCGGCTCTTTGCTGCGTGGATTTGCCCGTGGTTCGCAGTGAGCTTGGGAAGCCCCTCTCTCCAGATATCCTGTGGCTCCCGCATGGCTTTGCAAGTGACACCATCGGGTCATCAGATGCTCTTTGTGTGTGTGTGTGTGCGGGGGGGTTGTTGCTTTTCAGCTGAGACCAGTGGAAATGCTTCGGGGCTGCAGCTTTAGAGAAAGGCAAAAGAGCAGCTGAGAGCAACGCTGCTGCACTGGGCAAACCCAGCCGCCCTGCCAGCCCCCGGGGCTCGTGCCCTCCGTGTAGACTGTACATTGTGCCTTATTTCTCCTCCACGGGAAGCTACGAGGGCGGATGGACCGTCAGGGAGTCCCTTTCTGTGCATCGGCTCCCGTGGATGAGGGCGGCTTGGGCCCAGGCCGCTGCATCCCGAAGGCCGCCGTGCCGGGGGCTCGTGCCCGGAGCCCTGAGGAGCTTCGGGGCTCTGGGGCCGCTCTGGTTTTCACTGAGCTCTTAGTTAAGCTCRGGTTATGTAGGAACGTACTACTTTTGTGACATTTTCTCTTGTCCGCTGGCCACTTGTTTTCTTCTTGAAGGAAAAGGGGGGAAAAAACACTCTTCTGTTCAACACAATTCCCCAATTTCAAATGAAAGATGCCGCGAAGGTGCTGGTTCCCTTTGGCACGGCCGCGGGGCCGTCCGGCCCGTGCTGGGTCCCGCAGGCCCTTGGGAACGTTGTTATTTTACATTGCTCCARTGCTGCCTCCTCTCCTTGGAAAGCAGAAGGGAGAGGAGGGGGGAAAGCAGAAGAAAAGCCCCCCSCTCGCTTTCGGCAGCGAAATGGATGCGGAGCTCCGGGTGCAGCCACATCCCTGGGGTTCCCTTGGGATGCCAGCGGGAAACGGTGTCCTCACTCCTTCTCCACAGCCTTGCCTCCTTTTTTTTTTAAGTATATATAAAAGACAAAAAAAAAAAAAAAAARRMAAAAAAAAAAAAAGGAAAGCTAAACTAGCAGAGGTTTTTAAATATTTTATATTAGTTTCTAATGTAAATTCTTACCTGGTTATTGCAGTGCTGGGTGCATTTCGCCTGCACGTGACTTTTGTAATATTTTTGTGAATCACTAAACGGTTTTGTTTGGGTTTGTTGTATTTTTTTTCCCCTCCTCCCGTGTATTCCAAGTGCATTAAACGTATTTGCAGAAGTGCCCGCGTCCTCCCGTGCGGCCTCCGGGGACGGGCGGCGCTTTGGGAAGAAGCCCCACGGCGCCGCTGGAGGTTGCAGCGATGCCCTGGGACCGCGGAAGGGCTTTGCAGCCGCCTTCATGTGCTCCTCCATTATAAAATTCCCTTGGGGACAGAGAGGCTGGAATATGGAGATAGGGGGGGAAAAAGGGGGAAACGGGTGTGGGGCTGAAATGCCGACTGGGGATGATTCAGCGCTCGCCCCAGTTGCCCTCCTGGCACCTGGTTTATCCCGCAAAGGAAGCGGGATCGTGTGGGACCCCCAACGGTATGGAAAGCCCCTCCGGGTGTCGGGTTGAGCGCGTCTGGCTGGRAAGCGGCGGCCGGGAGCCCCTCGTGGAGCTGCGGCTCCGAGCTTCATTAGGAGCGGTTTGCTGCTAATGACGCCGGCAGCTTCCCTAATTAATACCGGAAGAGCCGCGAGCAGCTGCCAAGCGCGGCGAGGGAGCGCGTTTGTTTATTTATTTCATTTTATGACTGCGTTGAGCGCGGTGGGAAGGGCAGCGCTGGGGCTGCTTTCCTGGGCAGCAGCGCGACGGGTCCCAGGATGGGGTGATGGGTCCCGGGATAACGGGACAGGGTGGTGGGTTCCGGGATAATGGGATGGGGTGATGGACCCCGGGCTCCCTGCCCACCCGTGCTGCAGTGCCAGACACAGAACGGGGCCTTCCCTGGCGCTCCAGCAAGTTTGGTATCTCCCATTTCAGCCCTTTTCCCCCAGAAAGTCTGGTTGGGATTTGGTTTTTTTTTTTTTTTTTTTTAATTCTTCTTCCTCTTTTTTCCTCCTTTTTCCCCAAAGGGAGATTTGCTAAGGCGCTTTTCCCACCGCCCGCGTTGCCTCGGGCTTCCCAGCGCTCTGGGTGCTCCCCCTGCGCGGGGATCCCGCGCTTTGCCTTAAAAGGAGATTTCGGGGAGGCTTCGATTAGCGCCGGGTTCCTGGCGATTCGATGCCGATTCCCGGCGGTGCTGCCGGTCCCGGCGGCGCGAGGCTGCGGCCGCCTGCGGCTTCAGGACGGAGGGGAGCCGGGAATGATCCGCGCGGCCTCCCGCGATCCCGGCCAGCGCCTTATGGCACCCAGAGCCTCGTGCTGTGGATTTTGTGCCCGGCCTGCTGGCTCCAGCCATGAGGAACCCCCACRGCCTCCCTCATGCACACGAGCTCACTGGAAAAGCCAATTTCTTCTTGATTCGGATGCGGGGACGTTTCCTTGGTCATTCCGGGCACCCAGCTCGTGCCAGCCCCTTTTCCCTCCGCTGCCGGGTCCCACATTTTTGTCCTTTTTATCTGGCTCTTCTTCCTTTYGTTTGGGGTTTGCGGCTTTGACGCCGTTTCCTGCACACGCGGCCTCATCCTGCCGGGGCCGGGCGAGCGAAGGCGCCTCCCGTGCGGCCCTGGGCAGCGGGGAGGCCGGGAGCGGGGCCGGGAGCGGGACCCGGAGCAGGGCTCGGAGCGGGGCCCGGAGCGCGGCCGCCGTGGTGCAGCAGGGAAGGAGAAGCCCTTTTGCCAAACTGGCCGGACCAGAGCGTGACACAAGCGCAGGAAATGAGTCACCGCCGGGGCCACCAGCATCGCCCTGCGCGCCCCAGCGCCGGGGGCGGCCGCCCCGCCACAGACGGGCTCCCCGGGCCCCACATTCGGCTGCTTGGCCTCAGGAGCGGGCGCCCGCCGGGCAATGCCCCTTGGCCAGCGCTGAGGCCCCGCTCCGCCCTTGCTCGCGCTGTGCGGGTATCTCAGTTGTGATCTYGCTTTCCTTAACCCGCGGCTCTCCAGGCCTGGGGGCTGCCAAGCCGGGCCGGGGGCTGCGGCGGCGCTGAGGCCGCGCCGCTCAGCGCACCAGTGCCGGGCCGCCCCAGCCGCCGCCTCACGGCGGGGCGCGGCGCGCGGGACGCGCGGGGGCGGGGCTTGCAGCGGGGGCGGGGCCTGCCGCTGCAGGGGGCGGTGCTTGCC
>NW_020455976.1:1952616-1976676 GCF_003342845.1 Nothoprocta perdicaria
GGTTAGAAGCAGATCTTGGGGCCGCTGGGAGAATTCAGTTTTTCGTCACCGTCATCGTTGCTATTATTAATACTATATATATATTTTAACCTTCCTCCTTTTCCCCTTTTGGATCTTAACCCTTTGATCTGTTTCCTTTAAAAAGACTCCGATTCTGAGCTCCCGACAGGGAGAAAGGGAGGAGAAATCATCATCACCATAATAATAAAGAGAAAACCCGAGCGAGCCTGTTCTCTCAGCTGTTAGCCAGGTTGGTGGGGGACAAAAGTCCCTTTAAAATATTGAATGTCAGTCGCAAACCCAGGGAAAGGAAACGCGGATCCGGAGCGCTAAATTGTAGGAGGTTTATATGGACTTGGACGCTGCGGCTGGATTTTGTATGGATTTTTTTCAACCTTCGGTAAGTTTCGATTCCCCTTCGGGGAGCGGAAGAAATTGTTTTTTAGGGCTTGTTAAGACATGGGGTTGTAAATCCTGGAATATTGTGTCCTTTTTCTTATCTTTTTAGTTTTTCCCGTTAACAAAACGACACGAAGGTTGTGTTTTCCTTCCTGGGATTCCTAGAATGCTGCTCTGTGGTTTATTTTATTCCTAATTTTAAAATATGTTGCGGTTTTTATTTATTATGTGCGCTAAAGAAGAGGGGGGCGGGAGGAGGGGGAACAGCGATTCACCCTGAGACTTCCTGTTACAGGGAGAAAAGAGCCCGGCGTCCATCTGTAGCCCCAAGTGAGAGATTAAACGGTTGGGGAGGGGGGGAAGGCGCCAGATCCCGCCACAGAAATGGCCGAGAACTGGAAGAACTGCTTCGAAGAGGAGCTCATCTGCCCCATCTGCCTGCACGTCTTTGTGGAGCCCGTGCAGCTGCCGTGCAAGCACAACTTCTGCCGCGGCTGCATCGGCGAGGCCTGGGCCAAGGAGTCGGGCTTGGTGCGCTGCCCCGAGTGCAACCAGGCCTACAACCAGAAGCCCAACCTGGAGAAGAACCTYAAGCTCACCAACATCGTGGAGAAGTTCAACTCGCTCAACCTGGAGAAGCCGCCCGCCGTGTTGCACTGCGTCTTCTGCCGCCGCGGGCCGCCGCTGCCGGCGCAGAAGATCTGCCTGCGCTGCGAGGCGCCCTGCTGCCAGTCGCACGTGCAGACCCACCTGCAGCAGCCCTCCACGGCCCGGGGGCACCTCCTGGTGGAGGCGGACGACGTGCGGGCCTGGAGCTGCCCCCAGCACAATGCCTACCGCCTGTACCACTGCGAGGCCGAGCAGGTGGCCGTGTGCCAGTTCTGCTGCTACTACAGCGGCGCCCACCAGGGACACTCGGTCTGCGACGTGGAGATCCGCCGCAACGAGATCAGGGTGAGTGCGTGTACGGACGGCCCCAGGCTGAGGCCGCTCCGAGCGCGTCCTGCGGCAGGACGCAGCCGGGAAGGGGATCCGGGGGACCCGGAGTGGCCAGGCCTGCGGCAGGTGCCTGCTGCGGCGCGCGCTGTGGCGTCTGCGAGCACACCCCGCGCTCGCCTGGGGGTATTCGCCTCCCTTGGCAGGACGCAGCGCTCGGTGCGGTGCCGCACGGCAGGGACGCAGCGCTCGGTGCCACACGGGAGGGAGGCGGTGCTCGGCGCGGTGCCGTACGGGAGGGATGCGGTGCTCGGTGTCGTGCGGGAGGGACGCGGCGCTCGGCGCAGTGCTGTGGGGCTCTCGCCGCCTCGCGTGCCGAGGCCGGCGCTTGCRGGGCCTGCGCGATGCGCGTCCTGGCGCCGCTCCTGCCGCTCGTCCTTTGACGTAAGGACCTGCTCCCCGGGCCGTGCAGCGGGCTCGGCAGCGCCGGCTGCGGGGCAGGAAGCAGCAGACATGTTAGATCGCAGCCCTGTCGCGGGGAGGACCTGCGTCCGCCAAAGGGCAATGGAGGCGGGGGGGTTGTTCCCGGGAAGGTCTCCCGGGAAGGGGGTGGGTGCCTGCCGCCATCTGCAGCCGTTGGGCTGCCGAGCTGYGGCCGCTCGCAGTGTCTCGCTGATGCGGTGACACGGGCCCGGGAAGAGGTCTGAGCACAGCACTGGTGAAGGCTGCGGAGCAGAGGGGAGTCTGAGGAGCAATTTTTCCCTCGGTCCCTGCCTGGCCACAGCCCTGCCGGGATCCAGAGCAGGACCAGCAGACAGCTCAAGGAGAAACATGCTGAAAATCAGCAGCAGAGAGAGCAGCTTGCCCATGTGCTCTGCTCCAGAGGCCTTGGCCTCTTCGGGGTGTGGGTCAAGGGCGCAGGATGGGGCTGCCTGTGCCGGAGGCTGGATTGTGACAAAGCCCAGCCRTGGGGACCCTGCCCTGTCCCTTGGAAGGCTGGCAGGCAGCAGGCTGCTGCCTCGACCCCCTCCTGCCTCGCCTCTACGAAGCCTGGCGCGAGCATTCCCAGTCCTGCCGCAAGGGCCGAGGCCGGGAGAGCCTCCCCTCGCGCAGTGATTCCAGCCAGGAAGCCAGACCTCTTGTTCGTGGGGACTCAGGGATGGGTTTGGGCCAAGTGATGGGGTTTTCTAAGGAGAGGGTGTGGGGCACGGTGCTGGCGTGGGGCAAAGCAAGGCTGTACTTTGCTTGTGGCCAGACCATCTGGCAGAGCTTTCGCCCCTGGCTCCAGACCCTGCAGTTCCTGGTGGGTGTTGAAGCGCCCTGCCGGCCTCCAGCCATCGCTCCCCTCCCGGCTGCCCCAGGGCCCTCGCTCGGACCCTTCGGAAGAGGCCCAGCGCTGGCCTGCCGAATAAATATTTAACAATGAATTGAATGGTGATTACTGTAAAATGGGGATGATTTCCTGTGTATTTTAATGTTGCCAAAATGAGTCACCATTTAGCAATAAAAAAAAAAGTCATAAATAAAAATTGCAGGATAATTACTTTCCAATTGGATGGCCAGGCCTGGGAGGAGGGGAGGTGGCTCTGTGCAGCCAGCAGCCAGTGTGAGCTAACAGGAAGGTTATTTTCCTCTCCAGGTTTTTTTGGGGAAAACCAGAGACCTCCGCGGAGGTGCCAGCAGCTCCGCCACACACACTGGAAGGGGAAAGACCCAGCCAGGCCTTTAGAGAAGCGCTTTTCTGCTTCTATTTATAGGGAGTCATTTCTGTCTCTCCGTGCCAGGGTGGAGAGCCACCCGGGAGGAGCGCGGGGCCGGGACAGGCCTGCCTGTGTGTGCATTTCCTGGGAGCGCTAGCCAGGGACCAAAAGTATTTTTCCAGGTCCTTTTCCAGGACACTTTGATCTCATCTTTTCCCGCTCTCCCGGCATTTTTGTTGTTGTTGTTGTTGCCGTTGTTAGGGCTGGCTGTTGCTGCTCCTCGCGGATCTGCGCCGCGCTCGGCCTGGCGCGTAACTGCTGCCGGCGAGCCTGAGCGTTGGCCCCAGGGTGACWTTGTGGGCGACAGGGCCGGGCACCAGTGGCGTCGGCCTGGGGCAGAGCTGCAGCCCATCCGGGTGACCTTGGCCAAGGCCCTTCSCACCTCCTGCCTTGGCTCCCATCTCTGCGCTAATGTGCTTGTCTCTCCCTGCTGGGTTATGGTGGGTGCTCATGGCTGAGTTGGGTGCTGGGATTGTGGTGGACGCCTCGGAGCTGGGATGTGCTGTTGCACCTGGAGGATTCCCCTGCAGTTCGAGCAGTTTCTCTGCTAGCTAGGAAGCCAAAACCACTGCGAGGCTGCCGGCTCTCGCCTGCGCTCACTGTGTGGCCTTGGGCAGGGCTCTGCTTAAAATCCACCCCTCGCCGAGCTGCGCGAGCCGGTCCCGGAGAGGAATGCGGTGGCTCCCGAATGAGGCCGCCCGCGTGCCGCATCCTGCGCGCCCAGCCGGTGGCAGCAGCCGGGCCGGGATTCCTGACCGCTTGCTCACGCGCCGCGCACGGAGGCGCCCACTCCAGCAGCATGGGCAGTGGTGTCCATGTCTCCCGAGCCCCGGGCTGCGAGGAGGGCCGGCCGGGGAGGGCAGCGTGCCAGGCATCGCGCTCACCAGAGCCCGGGGAGGCCCCCGAGTAAACGCTCGTGAGAGGTTTGTGCTGTGCATGTCTGTTTGGGAAGCTCCTCACTGAGAGATGAGTCGAAGGTTAGAGCCCAGGAGCCTCATCTGCTGCCTGGGACATGACATGGAGGGGTTGCAGGTGTTGGAGACCAGCCCCGCAACAGGGTTWTTCCAGGAGCAGGGCTGGGAAGCTCCAGTCCACCCCTTTCTAGTCCTTGTAAAGACAGYCCTGCTGACAGGCCTCCTCACAGGGCATCCCACCCTCTGCTTGCAGGGCCTTTTGAAGGGGGCAGAGGGACTCAAAGCAGTTTGGGAACAGAAGCCCTGCTTCAGCAGCCTGAAGCTAGCGGCTTGCCCGGGAGATCTCTTTGCTGGCCCCGAGAAGCGGGAAGCGGGTTGGCGTGGGAGGAAGCAGGGTGTCCGCAGAGCAGTTACCCAAAGTGGAGGCTTGTCCTGGGTTGTCTCGCGGGAGAGAGACCTTTCAGTGGTAGGTGCTGCACAAACCCACACAGCCCTGACTCAGGGTTGGATGAACTCAAAGGTGCAACCATAGTACAAACAGTAAATAAAGTATGTGGTTAATCTTTCTTTCGTGGGCGTAGAAAACGCTTACCTCCCCTTCCCCCTTGTGAGATGTTTTCTCCTTTGTTTCCTGTTTTTGTAGCGCTTAGAGGAGAGAGAGAGAGGGAGGGAAAGAAAAGCCAACAACCCACCCTCTTTCTTGCTTCTGGAGGCTTTATTTGTGTCAAGGTCTCAGAATGAAACAGGGCTTTTTTTTTGACTTCCATCTTTGCCTTTCCTGCCAGAGACATGTGCCTCCCGCCTGGTATTCCCAGGCATGGCGGGTTTGCTTCTAAGGTTGAAAAAGAAAGTTATTCCAACTTGAGGCTGGTATATTACTTTTTTTTTTCTTTTTTTTTTTTCTGTCACCCAAAGATGGTGGGTAAGAAGATGTTGCTGGAATAAGAGGGCCAGTCAGAAAGCTGCAGCCAAGATGGGCAGAAGGGGCTCACCCAGACATTTGCTAGATGCTCCCACTGTGTTGACCCCCTTTTTCTCTTGCACCTGGTTGTCTGAAGGCAGGACAAAGCTGCCGTGCGCAGCTAAGGGTGCCTCTTGCAGAGGGGGTATCAGGCTCTGCTTCCCCTTTGCTTTTGTTCCAAGGGACCCGGATCGCATTCACCTTCTTTACTGCACTCTCCTATAAGGCAGAGAGAAAAATCCTCTTTTCTGAGCATCTCCAGTATCTCTGAATGTAAAGAGGAGGAAGAAAATGTGCAAAGTGGCTGCAGGGACATGTCCTGGGGGAAGCATTCGGGGGGCTGCTGCTGTGCAGGAGCAGAACATGGCTCCATCCCTGGAGCAGCACCCTYGGGTGAAGCCAGGGGGACAGGGAAGGGAGTTTGGGATCCATCTGGCCCACAGCAGAGCTGGGCTTTCTCTGCAGTGCCCCGGCTAAGCTCAGTTCAGGTGCCTGCTAAAGCAGGGGAGAGCGGAGGGCAAGCACTGTGTAGAGGCACAGAGAGCTGAGTGCCCAGCCTGCATCTGAAACCGTGGCCCTTTGCAGGCCCTGGCCACCAGCCCTGGTGCAGAGGTGGCCACCTTGCCCTTGCTGCCCAGCTGATCGCTGCAGAGGTCAGAAAGTYGAGGTGTCTAGGGGGGAAATGCCGCCCGTTTCACTGCAATAGATGCCTCTGATGCAAGAGAAGACCTCCTGTTTGAGCAAGCCCCGTGTCCCATCTCCCCACTGCCATGCACGTTAAGCAGGGAGCCCCAGCGCTGGGGAGCCCGGGGTCTGCTCCACCACCAGCCTCCTGCCTCCAGCTGCTGTAGGTTGTTTTACTCCGAAACAGGTTTGGTAACTTGCGCCGGGCTGGATTTTTACGGGCTTACTTATTTTCCAGATGACTTGTTTATGGGAAGTGCGGCATGCGGCCCGGCGGAGGCCCCGCGAGCGCCTCTGCTCGGGAGTTGTGGTGCAGCTGAGCTCCCGGGACTGCAGGTAGCGGGGGCTGCCACCCGGCACCCCTTCCCGCGGGGCTCCCTCAGCGTACCCGTCCCCTCCGCTGTAGGACCTATGCRGTGGGGCTGGTGCGGTCGAGCTCCCCCTTCTCCCAGCCCTCATATATTTCTTGATGGATTCAACCTGGCTCCCATGGATGAAGCAAAAGGCTGAGCCTTTCTCCCCCATCAGCTTAGACCCAGTCTCTTCCTCCTCCAGCTTTGCTGATGCCCCTTGTTCCTGCCCAGGGGCCTCGTGGCTGCAGCGCCTGGCTGCTAAATGTGACTGATTATTGTGCCCTGGGACGCTGTCAGTTGGTCAAACTGCCTTGATGAATAATGACTTCTCAGGCCTTGGGCAGCCGCAGAAATCCCAGCACCCACCTAGCCTCGCTTTGCAGCTCCGTGCCGCTCGCCGCCATCGATCTGTCAAGCTTTGCTGCTCTTTGTTGTCAGGGACAGCAGAGAATTTACGTTCAACCCATAGCAACCTGTGCTGCCCTTGAGAGATCTCGGGGGGCTGCGCTGGTGCAAACGCRCCTGCGTTTGCTACGAAAGCAGCCATGGGTGTCTTAGTGCCCCCAGATCTTCGGCTAAGCTGGAACAGTCGCCTGCCTCCCCAGAGCTTGGATTAAGGGCTTTTCCCTGCTGCTTTTCTGCTAAGCCTGGGCATTTTCCTTGCCCTTAACTCATCGATTTGCCTGTGGTTGCTTGTTCGAAACCCACAGCCACATTTCTTTAATGTAGAGTCATCTGAGGAATGACAGCGCAGATGGGGGGCACAGGGAGGCAACTTAATGCTTTCGGGAGGGAAGAGGCTTGGATGGAAGAGATGGAGCTGGTAAAGCAGAGGTAGGAGCCAACAGCCAGGGAGGGCAGGGGCGGAAGCAGGGAATGCCCCCTTCCCACGGTGGGTGATGCTGCATGGATGGGCGCTGGAGAAGGGTGAGTTGGAAGGAGGAAAGAGGTTCATCCAAGGATCTTGAGTGTTCTCAGGGAGTGGCAGCCCTGGCAGGAGAGCTTCCTGCCTTGACCCTCTCCCTGTGCTGGTGGCTTCCAGTTCCCCCACCGCCCAGGGGTGAGCTGGTCTGGTCTCTGGACCAGCAGGTATGAACCCAGCTTTGGCTGCTGAGGGGAAGGTAGGACACTTTGCCCAGGCCCTTGTTGGGTCCAGATCTAACCCGTGATGTTTATGCAAGTGTCACATAGATGTAGGTGCGGTCGTGTTGAACCTGTAATTGTGCCGGGAAGGAGAAAGTGGGAAAGACTTGACCTGCAGTGTGGCACCCCCTGACTCTCCTCCGCTCCTCAGCCRTTTGCCTCACCCATGGGAGCCATAGCGAGTCCCTCGAGGAACACCCGAGTCCTGGGAATGTTCTTCCCTTCTCCTGCCTGTCCTGGAGCTCTCGGTGCACTTAGCCCAGGCCAGGCCTTGCCCAAAGCGGGGCCACCTCTTGTCTGCTTCGCCCCGCAGCGGGGCTGTGAGCAGCCGCGCAGATGGAGCCGCGGCCCTGCCCGGGCAGGAGAGCGCAGGCAGCCGGAGCGGGTGGGAGGAGAGGGCCCATTTCCATGGCTCACAAAGGGCACAAGCGATCAGATCCGTGCAACTGCCCAAGAATAAAGAGGCTCTTACATTGCTGGCTGCCCTGACCTCTCTGCTCTCTGTTTGAGAGGACAGCGTGTGACCACACAGGGATTTCTTAGTTGTGCTCCTGAGGGAGGCAGTAGGTTTTCTGTCCCCTGATCTGAGCCTATGTTGGCCTATTCCTTGCATGTTACCAATCTATTTATTTTTAAAACAACCTTTGGAAGACTTGGTGCATGGTGGTAGTTTTTTCTTCTCTTTAATTTCATGTAATATTTTCTTTTYTTTTTTAATCTGAAGCCAAAATGGGACTGAGAGCAGCAGTGCTTCCAGAGCAGGGACAAAAGTAACCAGGAGACACAGGGCAAGAGAGGAGGGATCGACACCGAAACAATGAAATAGCCAAGCAAGGAAAGGCTGAATGCTCAATAGCACAAGGCTTTGCAGAAATGCCTGGCTAGTGCAGCATTTTATAATCAGCTTCTGTGCTGGGCTGGCCTGCAACAGTAGTGCGATGGGGGAGGAATGCTTTGAATTAGCTGGATGCCAGAATTAATTCTGTCAGAATTCAAATGTACGTGTATGTACAGATTTATAAATAAACACTCGGAGCCACATTCTGCTTTGCCACGCAGGCTCCGGGGCAGAATCTGGTCTGGCTTTGCTTTTCCCTTTGCAAAAGGAAAAAGAAAATAAAAGGCTGCAGATCTGGGCCGGTCTCTGGTGACTGTGTCAACTTTCCGCGTTGATCAGCAGCCCGGGGGCTCGGGCGATGCGGGTCTGGTCGGCGCAGGGGCGGGCGGCCGCGCGCGCTGCAGGAGGAGCCGCGGGGCCGGCGCGGAGCCGCGCTGCCCGCCTGGCTCCCCGGCAGCAGGGACGGAGCCCGCCGCGAGCGGCAGYGCCGCGGGGCTTTTCGCATGTGTCCCGCAGATGAGCCCGGGGCGAGGCTGCAGCCCTCCTCGYGAGGCCGGCGCTGGCCGCCTCGCTGCAGGATCCTGCTCGTCCCTTTTCTGCCTTGTGATTCACTTGTGACGGTAACATGAGCAAAGTTCCCAGCTCGAGCAGGGCCTCGCGCTCGTGGTGATCTGCTTGCTGCTTTGCTGTAGCAGAATTGCAAAAATAATGAAGCCTGAATTCATTTCATTTGCCTCCTCCCTATTTTTTTCCTACCTTTTTCCCTATTTTCCCCCCTCTACCTTTTCTTCTCAGCTCCCCGTTCRGTGGCTGTTCGGGGGGCTGATCTCTGGAGCGAATTGGAAACACGCAAGCCGTGGATGGCTCCAGATGAGGCAGTTGGCAGGGAGCGACGTTCCGGATGGCTGTGTCTCTCTGAAATATGAGTAAACGTTGTCAGAGCAGCCGACTGCATGAGCTGCAGGGAAGGCCGGTCTGGCCTTTCCTGCCTCCGCCCGCCTCTCCRGCTCTGCTCGGCATCACCTCATCCTCCTTTCCTGTCTCGGTGACCTGGAAGCTTCATTCCAGAGCTGGAGACTCAGGGGAAGAAAAAGGAAAGGAAAGCCCCTTGTATCCTAACGGAGTGGGCGCTTGCCCTCGCTGTTGGACAGCTCGAGCCGAGCGCTCGCTGGAGCCGGTTATTGTGCGGCTTTCAAGGCCCGTCCCCTGGGAGGCTGGCACACAGCCCCTTCCCTCGCGCGCGCCCCGAGGAGCCGAGCTCCAGCCCCRCTGCTCGGCCGCACACGGGCGAATGTCCATGGCACTAGGGTGGCTGATGGCTCCGTGGCAAGGGGGGCGGTGCAGTGCTTCGCGTGCAGCCCCCCTGTGCGTCCCGCGCTCCGTATCCCCTCGGCCGCACGGTGGGAAGGGGCTGTGGCGCCCTCCTCTCGCTCCCGGCGCTGCGCTCGCCGCCCCGCAGGTGAAGCCGCTCTGCGCTCAGACAAAGGGATGGGGCGGCCGGTGCCTCCCTTTGTTCTCTGGTCCTGGTGCACCCGGCGCCCAGGCAGGAGCCCCCGGGGGGGAACGGATCCGCGGGGAGAATTCCCGCTCTCCAGCCGGCTGCCCGGCTGCGGCAGAGCAGAGGCGTTTAGTTGTGTGGGAATCGGGGAGCAGGATCTGCGGAGCGTCTGGTCGATTTTCTCCTGCTTTGCTGTAAACCGAACTGCAGGGCACCCAGGTGGGAGGCTGGCAATGAGTCTGCAAGGAGCACCCCCTGCAAACACACAGCTCCCAGCCCTGGACATGCAGTGGATACAGCCACGGCCTGCCCTCGAGGCAAGGATTTTGTAGATCTATCCATACAACAGGGGAGGAAAAAGGGCAGTTTCATCTTTACAGCATGGAGGAATCAAGGTGTCACCCTAAAGCTGGGATGAACTGAGGCAGAGGCTTCCCACGGGTCACCCAGAGAGTGGTGGTGGAGCGGGAGTGACCCAGGGAAGCCAGGCTTGGTCCTACTGGGGGGACTGCAGAGCCAGGCCCCAGCTCCCAAGTTTTTCACGCTCGTCCCCAGGTCCGAGCACACCKTCAGGGCTGAGACTGCCTTTCCCAAAAGACAGAGGCTGAGAATTCCTATCAGCTGGGGGGAAAGATGGAGAAAACAGGGGAGCCCATGGGGTGGCAGAGCCAGGTGTCCTGCATGGCAGTGCTGCCGGCTGGCAGCTGCGCTGCGTGCAGGGGCCCTGTGTGCCGCTCTGCCCGGCGCGGGCAGCAGGCATCAACGCTCTGCAGGTCAAGCAGCCGCCAGAGCGGCTCCGGGGGCACGTGGGGAGTGGGGGGCAGCCTGGCTGCTCGCTGGGCTCTGGAAAATGGCAGCAGCTGGGAATGACTTGGCTCCTGCACCCTGCTCCCTGACACGGCCCTCGGCACCTCCCTTAACCTTTGTGTCCCTGCCGCATCCCCTTTAAAAGAGGGTAATGAAAGCAGAAGAGGGAAGCGGCCGGCGGCACCTCGGGCTGCCTGGCGAAACGGCGCCGAGCTGCTGCAGGCGCGAGGAGCTGCGTTTGGAGTCAAGGGATCAAAGGCCGACTGAGGCTGGCATGGCGCTTGTGCCTCCTGCGCTGCGGCCGAGCTGCCAGGCTCCGAGACCGACCTGAAGGAGAAGTGACACTGCAGGGGCCTGAGAGTGATCATGGCAAAGCCTGGCCCGTAACCAGGTGAGGTTAAAACCCAGTGACAGGCCTCCCCCTAGGAGAAGTCCTCATGTTAAAGGCCAACAGCAAGACTGGGACCTTTGCTGGTATTTCCTGGTGGTGGCTGCACCCAAAGCACTCGCCCCGGTCCTGCCAGGAGCGATGTCCCCTCCTCTGCACCAGCCAAGTGCTGGGGGAGCAGCCCGTGAGTTGGAGAGGACAGAAACCCAGCCCCAAAGCAGCCCAGTGCTGCTGTGCAAGAGCCTTGTGCCCTTGCGGGGCAAAGAGGGGAGCAGGAGGTAGAGAAGGGGAAGGAAGGGTTGGAGCAGATCGCAGCCCTGTGGGGAGCTGCTTCTGTGCTGGACCTGTGGGCTCGGCAAAGACGCTCGGTTTTGAGGAAGGTTCGGAGAGAGGGATGTGTGAAGTCAGAGCTGCTGCCTGTTGCATCGACGTTTTCTTAAAGACATTGGTTTCACCTGTATTTCTGTCCTAGCAGTGCCGAGAGCCTGGCCAGGGAGCACGGTTGGGTTGCGCTTCTCGCTGTGGCTGGGGAAGAGGAGGTTCCCTCGCCTGCGGCTCCTCCTGCCCCTCACTGCCTGCACATCCGCAGCTTGGGCAGGGACTTCGGTTCTCGGGGGACTGAGCCCCTCTTGCTCAGCAGAGGGTCCTGGGTCCGGCTGCCGGGGCGAGCAGCCTGGTGACCCTCAGTAGGAGCAGCGGGTCGGTCCCGGTACCGGAGGCAGCAGCCCCCGTCTCCTGGGAACCGGGCCCAGAACCAAGTGCTGTCTGCACGGACACCTCACTGGAGCAGGGGCAGGACTCCGCTGCAGGGGGGTCTGCAGGGTGCGGGCGTTTGCGCCGCTCATAAAAAGGGGCTACTGCAACACATGGGAATTGGCCGAGCGCCTTCCAAGAAGAGGCCGCCGCTGGCGCCATGCCGGCAGCTGGGGGCTTTGCGTCCCTCTAATTTGTTTAGTTTAAGATGTGTTTACGGGCGGGTGCTGCGGTGCAGCTGGCTGGGAACTACAGGTCCCGGCATGCTCGCGAGTGGCGCCTGGCGGCTTGTGCCGCGGGAGCCCGGGCCGTGGCACTGGCGCCCTCCACGCCGGGGTTTTGCTGCCTGTATTTCTGTGCTTCGGTTCGGTTCAAGCGCTTCGGTTTGGCCCTGCTGGGCAGAGCCCGGCTGCAAAACACAGGCCTGCTCCCTGCCCTCAGCATTCTCATCCTGCCACCCACGAGGCTGATGCAAGACGAGGTCAGCCTTGCTATGTGACCAGGCTGGGGAACGCGCTGGGTCCTCTCCCCGCGCGTTCGCCGCGTCAATATTTGGATCCCAGGCGCGTTGCTGGGAGCCGGGCGATGCGTTCGGCGCTGTGATTCATTCCTGCTGCTGCTCGGAGTGCAGCGAGGCAGCACTGGGAGCACCCAGCGCCCTGCCGGGGTCGCGGCCGTGAGCGGACAGGGGGACCGCGGAGAGGGGACAAGGCATACGGCTAAGTCTCATTCCGCTCAATTCCTGCAAGGCAGATGTGCCCCACCAGTGTAGTGACAGACTCGCCACGTCCAAAGCCTGATGGGTGCGAGTGGCTTATGTTTCCATGAAGAGGAAGGAAGAAAGGAGGAGGCAGGAAGAGCAGGAAGGGAGCCTGAATGCAGGCTCTTGCGTGCCCCGGCCGCTGGAATGCAGATATCCTGCCTCCATCAAGGTCACCGAGTGCGACACCCCGTGCCTCGTCCCAGCTGGCCTGTAACATAGAGATGCAAAGCGGTGCGTGCTCCAAACGTGCTGCACAGTGAGCCTCAGGTGAGGCCTCTGCAGGGTTTCCTCAGTGGGATCGGTGCTGCACGAGTGTCTGAGTGTGTTTGAGATGGAAATGGGACACCTCGGCACGGGATGCTGATGGATGGGTCCATTCCAGCCGGAGGATTGCAGCGTCAGGAGCAGTTTGAGCTGGGGCTTGCGTTGGCAGCCAGCATCACTGCTGCCTTGAACGCCCTTACAGGGTGGATTTACCCCGGCTTTATAGAGAAAGGTTGATGCTCAGCCTCTCATGAGAGCCAAGCAGGACAGATATCTCTCCAATAACCCACTGCTGATCAGGAGCAAGGTAGACCTCCTGCCGCTCCTCCCTCTGGTCTGAGATCTGGAGGGAGGAAGAGGAGGTCCCCCGCGCCCTTCATCCCCTGGCTGCTGTCTCGTCTCCCTGCTTGCTCATCCCGGCGAGCAGAGCCGGCTCCTGCATCCCGCTGCGCATCCCCATCGCACCCGGTGCAGCGCCCGCCTTCGCTCTGCCCTCCTTCCTTCCATGGGGTTTGTTCGTGCCGCATTTTTCCTTTTCCTGGCTTGTTTGGACACGCACTGGTACATTCACGGCGCTCAGGCAGTAACGTGAGTCTCTCTGCTGTTAGGAAAGGGGCCAGGATTTGGGGGGCTGGGAGGGCCGCTTAAGGAGTAGTTTCTGAGATATTTCCTTCTGCCGCCACACCCTGCACGAAAGAGCAGAATCTGCGCGGCCTCAGCTGCTCTCGCAGGCTCCCAGTGTATCTCTTTTAATATAGATTGGTATCATTTTGCATTTTAAAGTAAAAACACGCTGCAAGCTGCAGACAGCTGTCGGTTGGCAGCTTTGTTTGAACATCTGGTCTTGCTGGGCTGCTGTTCAGCACGTTCTAACTATGGGATTCATAAAGATTATAATCCAGGCTTTCAGATTCAGAACAGCCGCCTCTCAAAACCCGGCGCAGAGCGGAACCCCAGGATCTTTCATGTATGGCAGCAGCCGGGGGGTCCATGGCACTCGGAAGGGCACTAAGTCGTGGTGCGGAGGGCAGTCTGGTGAGGATGCAGTGCACTCACCTCGGGGTTGTGCCCGGATCGGGGTTGGGATTGGGATTGAGATCGGACCTGCTGCGCGCACCTTGCTGCGCACAGGGCTGGAAGGGCTGCTGCAGCCTGCAGAGATGAGCCTGGCGCTGGGGAGCTGCAGAAGGGCAAAGTTCCCCCTTTCGCTCTCTATTTTTCATTTTTTTCTCCACTTTGAGTGCCGAATCCAATGGAATCTCGTGTTCTGGGGGGGTTTCCGAGGCCGCTCAGCTGAAGCAGCAGATTCGGCTGTGCCTTTGGCGTACGCGTTTGCAGCAGTTCCGCGCGGCAGCAGGACTCTGTCTCCTTCGCTTTAGAGATCGGTGCTGCAGCAGCCGAGGCTTTGAATAAAGATGTCCATGTGTCAAAGACTCGTTTGCGGGAGAGCTCCAATCCCTTTTTCTTCAAGGAACCAAAAGGTTGAGCCAGGCGCATTTGTAAGTCCTATCCATTCCTGTGCAACTGAGACACTTTCATTGACACCTCTCAGACTTAAGCAGCCTCTAAGCCCCTAACAGGTTTTATAAATCTTGTTAGTTGATCTGCATTTTTGCAAAGCTCTTTGAATCCTGCATATAGGTGCGTAAGTCACCTTGACTTTCTGTAAGGCTTTGACTCCCCAGTCACTTTCAGGCTCCATTTGTCAGTTGGAAATGCACAAAAAATGCCCCCCCTCCCCTTATCTTTATTAGCAAAACAGCTGCCTGGAGAAATCTAGCTGTGCTCCAGTTGGTGCGTGCCGTGGTAGGGGTGCATATAAACCTGTTCTGCCCTTGTTTGTGTTGATTTAACTTACCAGTACAAATTAAAATCGCCTTGAGCAGTTGGAAGTTTAACTAGATCAGTTAGGAGGAAAGAAATAAAAATAAAAGGAAGGAAACCACTGCCTTTAAACCCAAGCAGAGTTTCCCTCCTAGAGCTGCGCTGGGCCTGGCGAGGACCCCGTGCGCTTGCAGCGCATCTGGAAGATCTTGGGATGCAACAGTTGGAAAAGACTGGGCCGGCAGCGGAGCAAGGCGAGATTGGGGGTGCTGCCCAAGTTTGTTTGTTCTTTTGGTTGGGGTTATGGAAGGAGGAGCTCG
Source organism: Nothoprocta perdicaria (assembly GCF_003342845.1). NCBI lineage: Eukaryota > Metazoa > Chordata > Aves > Tinamiformes > Tinamidae > Nothoprocta > Nothoprocta perdicaria. The sequence continues at coordinate 1,967,222 of NW_020455976.1, forward strand.
GGGCTGGTAGAGCAGCGGGAAGGGCTAGTGTGAGAAGTGGGATTTTGAGCTGGAACGCCCAACAGGAGCCTGGTTGTGCCGGCACCTGGCCCTCCTGGAGGCAGCCACTGCCCCTGAGAGCCAGGCTGGGGAATGCCCCAGCTCGAAACAGACTGCTTGGTGTTCCTGGGATCGTCTCGCATTTGGGCCCATGGAACTGGAGACAGAAGAGGACAGGAAAAGTGAAAAAAAGGAGTTCGGGGCCACAGTAGCTTGAGTGTAAATTGGTTGAAGCTTTCAAGAAACCACAGGCAGCGAGTGCACTGCAGGCGGAAAGGGCAGGACTTCGTGTGTGATTTCTTGTGATCTCGGAGCGCACAGGGAAACCCGGATAATCCTGTTCTGTCCCCGCTGCCAGCCTGGCCAGTGCTGCCCTCTATTTGTCCGCAAGGGCCGCATGTGCTGCCGGTGCCGGGTCCGTCCGAGGCCTCGAGTGGCTGGAAGCGGTTGCTCGGAGCGCCTGGGTTCAGGTTGGATTCCCCAAACTTTGCAGGATGTCGCAAAGCGCCTTCCCGTCGCGGCGCTGACGGGTGCCGGTGCTCCGGACACCAGGGCGAGGTCCAGGGGGGATCCTGCCTTCCAGGGTGTTTGGTGGTGGCTCCTGCCCTGCCCTGCCCAGGGTGACTCTGCCAGAGGGCAGCCCAAACCGGGGCGGTTTTTCCCTAAAACCAAAATGGGGGAAGGAGGTGCCCTGGAGCCTGTCCTGCAGAAACACCAAGCCAAGCGCCGCGACCCGCCCTGGCTGCGGGAGCGTTCCCGCCGCAGCCTGGCGGGAGCGCAGCGGGCTGGGAACGGCCGGGCTGAGGATCCGCACGCTCCCTGGCACCACAGGGAAGGAGGGATCCGGGAGCGGCTCCCTGCCCAGGGCCTGGCCGTGCTGCAGCGCTGGCCCTGTGGGGACAGTGTCCGCAATCCCTGTGCGCCCGGCTTGCTGCAGCTGCCGTGTCCTGGGGCCCGCGGCCAGGAAACGTCCCTTGGCCGTGGCCTCGGCAGAGAGGGAGGGCCGGGAGTGCGGCCAGGGCCGCTCGGGGCCGGGCTCCGGGTGCTGCTCGTGCGGCGCCCAACAGCACCCACTGTGGCGGGGCGGGATTGCAGGGGGGGTAGGGGCAGGGGGAGGCCAACCCCCCTGCTAAATGTGGGTTGCAGTCTGCGGATTCCCCACGGCCTGGCACGAGAGGGCAGCTCCCATGGGAGGGGAGATCCCAGTGGGATTTGCAGCCACTCACTGGAAGGGCAGGGGCTGTTCCTTGCGAAGGTCCGTGCAGGTTGGAGGAGGGAGCACAGTTCATCCTTCCCTGGCGTTCCCTGCATTCCTGCCCTTCCCAACGTCTCCGCAGCCGCCGTAAGCGCTGTGCCCGCCACCAGATCCGAGCACTGCTCCTGGGCAGCGGCTGCTCCGCGCTCTGTGTAAATTGATTTCCTGTAGCTCGGTTTGCAAATCCGTTCTCTGCTGAAACAAATAAGATGTCACCTGCTTCCCACGTCCCCTTGTGCCGCCGTGTCCGCGGGCGGCCCCGCGTCCCCGCTCGGGCCAGGGCCGTAGCCAGGGCACCCCCAGGCCGGCACCACAGCCTGCGGCAGCGCTGGGAAGCAGGGAGCAGGGGGGAAGCAGAGGCCCCCAGGGTGAAATGCCTTCCTCAAGGTCCTGCTGAAGGTCACTGCTGGACAGGGAATAGATGCCGCTTTCCTGGACGCCCGCAATCCCGCCGCTGGCCCCATGCAACACAATACCCCTTATTTTCCCTTTGCTAACAAGTTCTTCCTCTCCGCTCGCTGTAAACAAGGGCAAAGGCAGCCCCTGGCTGCCGGGATCACCGCAGGGCCTCGGCGCGAGCCGCAGCCAGGAGCTGCCGGGCTGGCGGCTCCGCAGGGAGCAGCCGGGACACCGGGATAGCCACGCTGTGGAGCCTGCGCCCCATCTGCACTCGGCGTCGTCGCTCCTGCCCGCGCGGGGAAGGGCAGCGGCTGCTTTTCTCCCTGCTGTGACACTCGTTCGTGCTGCTCTGGCTCCCTGGGGCTTGGTTGCCCTGCACTTTTGGGGTGCCCCCCGTGCTCCCTGCCACGCTCGGTGGGGGACACCGCCGCGTGCAGCCCTGTGGCGCGGGCCAGCCTCGCTGTGCCCGGGGCGGCCGCCCTTCCCTGCCCACGTGGCCTCCGCGGGGACGGGCAGGAGGGCGGGCGGCTGCCCCGGCCCTGGCGCGCGCTCAAAGCGCGAGGCACCGCCTGTGACTGAGGCGCTGGCCTGGCTGCCAGCAACAGGGCACCGCTCCTGCAGATCATTCCCTTTCCGCGCGGATGCGGGACCCGGCAGAGGTTGATCCCCGGGGAAGAGCAGGCACTGGGAAGGGGAAGGCAGGAGGGGACCCTGCCCAGCAGCAGGGACGCTGCGGAGCTGAGTGCTGGGCAGTGCTGAGCAGGGCCGGCTGCAGCGCTCCCCCGGCCTGCCCTGTCCGGCTAGTCCCCGGGACTAGCAAAGGGCATCCCGTGTCCTCGCCCCTCCAGTGGGACGTTCGCCCTGCAGCCCTTCCAGGGAAACAGCAGCTCTGCCAGCGTGTGCGGAGCCCCGGTGCCCAGCTGCGCAGGAGCACGGCAAGACCAGCGGCACCCCGACACGGCAGCGAGACGGGGCGCCGGAGCCAAGGCCTCCCCTCCTGCGCGGTGGTTCCTGTAGCTTGTGCAAGACGAAACCCCAAGCAGAAAACGTTTCCTTCCTGTCCCTGCGAGCGGGTCGGCCTCCTGCAAGCAGCGCGGCGCTCCGGGGAGGTGTGAAGGGCCGGGCCGGGTGCCCTGTCTGCGCCGGCGGGATGCGCGGGCCCGGAGCGGGTGGTTTGGGCCCACTCCCCCCGGAGCACGCCAGGGCCTTGGCATTGCCCAAGGGATGCCGAGGCACCGCGGAGCCGCAGCATCCCCGACTGAAACCGAGGCCTTAACAGCTCCTCATCCAGCTCGCCTTGCTCTCGGGACGGTTTAGCCGTGCTGCCGTTTGCAGCCCCGTTCAGGCTGCCCCGTGGCTGCAGCCAGGTGCGGTGCAAAAGGTCAAAACCGACCACGTTTGAGCAGTTCCAGCTCACGCGCTGTGCCGCCGAGCCAGCCGCAGCGCGGCGAGAAGGGACGGGGCACTGCAGAGCGTCGCCTTCGGCTCGCAGGTGGGGGTGCTCTCAGAAGGGATCAGAATAGCTCCTAGCGTAGGTTTTTCTCAGAAAATTGGCTAGTTGATTGTAGAGCAGGGCTGAAAAGCAGGAAGTTAGCAAGTGGGAGGCAAGGGGAGGTGAAAGAAAGTTTGCACTTGCCTCCGAGGTCCGGGGCTTTTGTGCATTAAAATTCAGTTGCAGTGACTTCAGTCCCCTTTCCAGCTCTGTGCTGCTTCACACGGGCAGCCAGGAACCTCTTTCCCCAAGAAAGCTCTGTGTCAGGATGCTCGTCTCTCAATGAGGCTCCTTGATCCCAGTCCCTGGGCTTAGCTGCAGGTGTCTGGAGCCTTTCCCAAGAAAGGCATCTGCCCTTCATGGCTTCTTTGCTCCGGTTCCACCTTCCTCCTCCTCGCCCTTCCTCCCCCTCACGCTCTGTGCTGCTCCCTCAGTTCTGTCTTTCCGGTTGCTGCAAACAAAGTCCCTATTCACTCGGTGGCTGTGATTTGGCTGCGAGGGGAAAGAGCGAGTGCAAAGGAGAAGGAAGGAGGGAGGTGGAGATCCAAGCTCTCCTGCCCACGGCCAGCTTCCCAGACAGACTTAAAAGGGACTGTGTGGAGCCATCTGGGTTTCCGTTCCCCCTTAGCACCCCAAAATTTGGAGTGTGAACGTTATTTATGAGAATCCCGGTGGCCTTTGGTGGCGCGGTGCCATGCGGTGCGGGAGCCGTGCGGTGCTGGTCACCTCGGGGCCGGGGCGGGCGCGAGCGAGGAGCAGCACCGAGCGCGGGACTCTAGTGCACAGAGGAGCTGCTGGTGTCTCAGGGGAAGGGCTTGTCCCTCTGGTTGTCCCTCCTGGAACAGCGTCTGCTGCCCAGGCTGATTGCTGCCCAGCTTGATGGGGGCTGCACCGACCGTCCTGACGGCTGGTGCGCCGAGGCTCCCTGCCTGCTTTTGCTGAGAGAAAGGCCCTGAGGGGAGCACAGCCTTTATCAGACATCACAGAATCCACACGGGCCTCACTGCCCCTGCAAACACCGCTACCTTAAGCTTCTCCGGGTTTTCCCTGCTCCCTGTCTCGGGTAGAACCAAAGCTGCTGCCCAAGGCTTGGGGTGCCTTCCAGCTCCTTCCTAGTCCCATGCAGAGTGGGGAGTGCCTGCAGGAATGGTGCTGCGGGATACACGGTGCTGAGACGGGGCGTGCGGAGCACCAGGAGCTCCCGCAGACTGGGCTGCAGCCAGTGGGGCTCCCGGCTTTCCTGCAGCCGAGCCGTGAGTGGCTCCCATGGCTCCAAGGGCACGTGCGGCCCCGGGCACCAGTCGGAGGCAGGGACAGGGCAGCGCAGGGAGGCAATGCGCAGGGCCCACGTGCTGAGCGCCGGCCACGGGCTTAGTGCGTCCCTCAGGAGCGGGTGTGCTGAGCCTCACACCCACCAAGCCCGCGAGGGGTCTTGCCACTCGTTTCTGCGGCTGTGCCCCTCACACGAGGTCCTGGTGGGTCCCAGCCCCATTCCCTGCGCCCGTGTCCCCGTGCACAACCAGGAATTGCGGTGCGGGAGAGCAGGGGCTGGTGCAAGTGGCAGGAGGGAGGGCTGTGGTGCTGCAGTCACATAGTGGCGCTCACGATGAGGAGCCCGGGTGCCCCGCACCTTCGAAGCTGTTAAACCCCTTACTGTCATCTCGCTGTCTGGTGGCTTCAGCGTTTGGTCTCACGGGTGTTCTGATCCATAATGCCAGCCCTGGCCCCCACCAGACATCCCCACCTCGCGCAGACGTGAGGCTGGAGTTTCTGCAGCCCGGGTTGATAGGAAATTTAACATCGAGCCCCCTCCAGGGCTCTTCCCCTTCCAGGGTCCCAGCGCCGGTGCTGTCACCTTCCCGGTGGCTCGGAGTGCGGCGCTGGCTCTTCCCTCGCACACGGTGGTGTCCAGGCCGCACGGAGCTTCCTTCCCGGCGGCCGCTTCCTCCCGGCCAGCGCCGCGCAGATAATTATGGCAAGTGACTCTCTGGGCGAGCACAGCCCATCCTTCCTGCGCTGTGAGCCGGCGTCCCGCGGGGCCCGCGTCCCTGCGGGGCGCTCAGCGGAGCCGCAAACCAGCGGGGCCCTGAGAAGACACCCAGGGATTCACCCTGCTCAGGCCCTGAGCAAAGGACAAGCCCAGTTAACCTGCACCTTCGGCAGGCCCTGCTTAGGGTGGCCCATCACGAGAGGGCCTGTCCAACCTCCTCCTAGGTTGCAGTTTGTCCTTTTCTGTCTTTTTCTTGTGCCCTGAGGGAAAGGGGAGATCACATTTAATTGCAACAGAACAAGCTGGTGTCCAGCAAGCAGCAAGGGTCTCACTGGGGCCTGTTGGAGCAATATGGATTGGCCACTTCATGGAATCATAGAATCCTTGAGGTTGGAAGGGATCTCCTGCACACGCAGGGTCACCTAGAGCACGTGGCACAGGCTGCATCCAGAGGGTTTGGAAGATCTCCAGAGAAGGAGACTCCACAGCCTCTCTGGGCAGCCTGTGCCAGGGCTCTGTCACTCACCATCGAGCAATTTTTCCTCAAGTTCCTATGGAACTTCTGGTGCTCCAGTTTGTGCCCGTTTCCTCCAGTCCTATCAGTGGCCACCACTGAAAAGAGGCCACCCCTCCTCCTCCCTGCCTCCCTTGAGGTGTTTACGGACACTGCTCAGGTCCCCTCTCGACCTTGTGCACGGCAGGTGCCGCCGCCGCCGCCTTTTCCCTGTGTTGGGCACGACCTTCCTCGCCAAACCCAGCGCTGGAGGGGCTCTGGCTGCCCTCCCGTGCTCGCGCCTGCCCTGTTTGACTCCCATCCTTCATGCGGAGCATTCCCAAACCCAACGCGCCTCCTCGGGGCTCAGGGATCAGGCCTCCAAGATCCCTGACTTGCTGGGAGTCTGAGGAGGGCTCGAGTGAGGCGAATGTGCGTGGAGAGAGCTGCAGTTATCCCAGATTCAGGGTCACGCATGAAATACGGGAAATTACCCTGAGAAATTGGGATCCTGCAGGAGGAGTTCATGACTTCAGAAATGCCACATTTGGGAGGAGATGGAAGGGAAAGGGATATATTTTCCTTTTCAAAATACCCAAGGAATTCAGTCTGCGCTGTAGAGGCAGTGAGGTTCTCTCCTCGGTGCCAGAGGGGTAGCTTACACCCATGTGTCTTGTTAAGGCTTCTCTCGCTGAGGGTGAAGCCCTCCCGCCCCGCTGCAGTCTCAGATACGTAGGGGTTTTAAATCACCCGAAAATCAAGAGTGACTCAAATGTGAAATTACAAAGGAAAAAATAGACTGTGTGTCCTCCATTCTCTGAGATTTGTAAGCCTTTGGGTTGCATTTCAGCCACTTTTCCCAGCTGTGAAGTGCTATTCAATTAATTTCATATATATATATATGAAGTTATGTATATATTTATAATTTCATGTTATAATTTCATATAATACCAGGAGCTGGAGACTTAACAAACATGTGTAACACTGGGAGAATGTCCCTAAAATTATCCAAGTTGGCAGCTGTGCCATGGCAGCGGCAGGAAGCTGGGAAAACCCCGGGAGGCACCCGCAGGTCCAGGGCTGCTCCGTCGCTCCCGGGGCTCCCTCCTTCCCTCGCACTGGGGCTGCGCTCGCCTCTGGAATGGGCTGGAGCTGGTGAGTTGTGTCCCTGCACGCAGGGAACGTCGCGGTGCTGCCGCTGGCACTGCCACTTGGCTCCTGGCATAAAGGGACGTGAGGGCCGCGTGTCCATCTGGGACCCGCGGGATGCCAGCGGGAAGCGGCCGCTGCTGCTCCGCCGGGTCCTGGGTGCCGGGAGCCCTTCGTGAGCAGCCGGCCAAGGGGCTGCAGCCTCCTGGCTGCTCTCCTGTCCCCCGCTGATCCTGATGGTGCTGGAGACCTTAGGGAAAAGCGGGAGGCAGGAGGAGGTCTCGAATTCCTGCTCCTGCGGCGAGTCGGAGGCGAGAGCCTTTCCCTGCAACACCAATAATCCAGGCAGTGCTTCTGCCTGCTCCAGGAACTCATTTCTGGGCTCCACATCCCGGCACGGCAGGTCCTGGAGGCAGGAAGCCCCGCAGCGCAGGCCGGTTCCTCCCGCCTCGCCCCGCGTTTCGGGACCGGGCACCTCGTGTCCCAGCCCCATCCGGGACAGGTTTCCCGCCAGCAGGGCTTGCGGATGGCCACGGCCATGCTGGTTTTTTTGTCCATCTCGTGATGGAAAATGTGTGGGCTGCTTTTCCCAGGGGGACATCTTGGCTTTAGAAATACATATATGAAAACTTGGAAGTCGACTTCCAGGGGTTTTGGAAACCTGTCTTCTGCTCAGCGGGACAGAGCAGAGCTGCAAACGTGTTCCCGTTAGGTCCACGGGCAGCCTCTCCTCTCACCTCTTGCAAAAGAGCCACGGAAACATTGCACGGGGCGGCGCCTTTCGGCATTCCCGGCGCTGGCCGCTCACCGGGAATATCCTTCTGGCCCAGTTTGGTGTCCGATGCCGAGGCCCTGGGGCGTGAGGGAGGACCCGGCCGTGCGGGCGCCAGGGGGGCGCTTGGCCGCCGAGCCCGGGCAGGGCAGGGATGGCTCTGACGGCCGCCCCCTCTCTTGTCCCTGCAGAAGATGCTGATGAAGCAGCAGGACCGCCTGGAGGAGCGCGAGCAGGACATCGAGGAGCAGCTCTACAAGCTGGAGTCGGACAAGCGGCTGGTCGAGGTAGCCCCTGCTTTTGGTCGGCCCAGTGCTGTGGGGCCTGGCTGCTGCCGGGGGGACGGGGAGCAGGGACCCCAGTGACACGTGGGCAAGGAGGGCAGCGTGGGGAGCTGCCAGCCAGCCCTGCTCTTACCTGGTGTTTCCAGTTTGGTCCTGGGTGTCCTTCTGTTCGGGACGTTTGGTGCTGCCACCCACCCTTACGGGTGCTGGTGGGAGTAGCGAGGCCAGGGAAAGGTCTGGAGGTGGGAGATCACAGAGCAGGGATGTGGGGGCAGCTGCAGAACCCCCCGGGGTGCCAGGAGCGTGTTGGGCTGGGCCTCAGAGCAAATGAGGTTGCTGTGGCCCTATGTCCGTGCAAGCCTCCCTGCGGAGGATGCTGAGCTGCTCCCGTGCCCCCAGGAGAAGGTGAGCCAGCTGAAGGACGAGGTGCGTCTGCAGTACGAGAAGATGCACCAGATCTTGGATGAGGACTTGCGGAAAACCATGGAGATCCTGGACAAGGCCCAGGCCAAGTTCTGCAACGAGAACGCGGCCCAGGTCCTGCACCTCAACGAGCGCATGCAGGAGGCCAAGAAGCTCCTCAGCTCCGTCCAGGTCATGTTCGACAAAACGGAGGACATCAACTTCATGAAGGTGGGAAGAGCTGTCCCTGCTGGGGACACGGCGGGTTGTGCAGGGGACAGGGGGTCAGGGACGGCCAGGGCACAGCGGGAACAGCCGTCGGCGGGTTGGTGCGGCAGGGATTAGCTGGTTTCTCCGCAGGGCTCGGAGCGGCAGGAAGGTGAGGAGGAGCAGGGCCGCTCGGCGCCGGCCGCCTCGAGCCCTGCAGGGACGGTGCCGGGACGGAGGCCGCGCTGCAGCTGCAGAGGGGCCAGGGCTGCCCGTGCCGGGGGCGGAGGGGCTCTGCGGCTCCTCAGCCTCCTCCTGGAGCTGCTGCCCACGCAGCGGGGCCCCTTCGCTATCCGAGACGGGGAGGGCACCAGGATTTCCCAGAGCCCAGGGGGATTCGCCGTCCTTGACTGCGCAGGGGCTGGACGAGCTCTCCACCTCCCAATGTGCGCCAGGCCCAGTCCCCTCCTCACGTGCCCCAAACAGCTCTGCAGCGGCCAGGGTAGCAGAGCCCCCCTCGCCCGCCCTGAGCTCCTGGGGTGCCCGGGGACCGAGCCAGGAGGGAACCAGGATGTCCACAGGGATGGGATCCTGGATGGGATCCAGGGTGTCCATGGGAAGCCACGGCAGGAGGCGCACAGGGTCAGGCCGGGGCGGGATGGGAGGCGCTGGCGCAGGGCTGCTCCTCACTGACCAGGGCTTCTCCTCCCTCCTAGAACACCAAGTCAGTGAAGATCCTAATGGACAGGTAAGCGCCTCTGCCAGGGGCTTTGAACCGAGCCCTCCCCTTTGCCAGAGGGACATTCATGGTGGGATTCACCCAGCTTTGCTATAACTGACACCCAGGGGCCCGCGGAGAGCAGGGTGCCCGTGCGGGTGGTGGCTGCGGGTGCTGGGTGCAGGGCCAGGGCTGCCGGAGGTGGCGTCTGGGCGAAGCCGCGTGGAGCCACATCCCATCCTGAGCTGCTGGGAG
>NW_020455976.1:1978082-2020964 GCF_003342845.1 Nothoprocta perdicaria
AGGAGGGGCTGCAGGAGGGGCTGCAGGAGAAGGGGCTGCAGGAGGGGCTGCAGGAGGGGAGGCTGCAGGGCCGCAGCGCGTGGGGCAGCGTGACTCTCGACCCAGCGCGCGCTGCCCCTCACCCTGCCCCTCTCTGCCCGCGGCCCCCATAGGACCCAGAACTGCACGGGCGGCAGCCTGCCCCCTCCCAAGATCGGCCACCTCAACTCCAAGCTCTTCCTCAACGAGATCGCCAAGAAGGAGAAGCAGCTCAGGAAGCTGCTGGAAGGTGGGTGACACCGGCGGGCGCCGAACCTGCACGCGCCAGGCTCCTCCCCGGCCCCGGGACACCGCTGGGGAGGTCGGGTGGGTGCCCGGGTTCCAGGGGGTATCAAGGCTTGCAGGGCTACATTTTGGGCTGCCCGACAGCGCGAAAAGCCCATGGGAAGCCCCGAAGTGGGCAGCGGGGGGACGGCGGGGTGCACTGTGCTGTCCGGGCTGCCCCTCGGGGCCATCTCACGTGTTGTGTCGCCCGCGTAGGTCCTCTGAGCACGCCGGTGCCCTTCCTGCAGAGCATCCCCATGTACCCGTGCGCGGCGGGCGGCGGCGGCGCCGAGAAGCGCAAGCACTCCACGGCCTTCCCCGAGGGCAGCTTCCTGGAGCCGGCGGCCGGCGCCGTGGCCGGCCAGTACATGGGCCAGGGCGCGGCGGCGGGCGAGGGCCAGTCCGCACAAGCCATGGTGCCTTGCAGCTCCACGCAGCACATTGTCGGACTCCCCAGCGGCCCGCAGCCGGTGCACTCGGGCTCCGTCTTCAACCCATCTCACTACCCCAACACCACGTCATCTCAGCAGTCCGTGCTCTCGCAGTACGGCGGCCGCAAAATCCTCGTCTGCTCAGTGGACAACTGTTACTGTTCCTCGGTGTCCAACCACGGCGGGCACCAGCCCTACCCCAGGTCGGGCCACTTCCCCTGGACAGTCTCCTCGCAGGAGTATTCGCACCCGCTGCCGCCCGCGCCCGCCGTGCCCCAGTCGCTGCCGGGACTTGCCGTGCGGGAATGGATTGACGCGTCGCAGCAGCACGGGCGGCAGGATTTCTATAGGGTCTACGGGCAGCCTTCTGCGAAACACTACGTCACCAGTTAACCACGAAAGGCTCCGAGCCCTGCGCGGCGGCGCGGTCGGAGACAGGAGTCTGCTTTGGTTTGGCTTTTCCTTCCTCTCAATCAAACGCCGTTTCCTTCCCACCTCGCGCCCCCCTCCAGGATTTTGGGGAGGGTTGTTCTCTCATCTCTTTTTTTTTTTTTTTTTTTTTTTTTGGTTTGTTTTTCGTTTCCTTTAAAATGATTTTTTTTTTCCTTTTGATTCTTTTTTAATTTAATTTTGGAATGTCCATCCTGCCCCTCGCTGGGAAAAGACGAGGGAGAAATTACTGGGAAGAAATCGCTGGGCATTTCGGCCAGGCGTCCGCTTCGGGATGTCACACTCCTGTTCCGCCTTTGGAAAACTGCGGAAGGGACAGCGGCTCCTTCGCCCTTTCAGCTTCTCTGAGTTCGTGTTTTTGGGTTTGGTTCAGTTTTCCCCTCCCGCCCCATCTCTCCTTTTTTAAAAAGAAAAAAAAAATCTATCACTGATTCAGTATGAGACGATACTTGTAGATTTTGGGTTTGTTACATTTTTTTTTAAAAGGCTGATTTTTTTTGTGTTAAAAGGCCACTTCTCATGCATATTGGCTTTTTTTTTCTTTCAGAGATTTGTAAATACACAATGGCAGGAAATCTAATGCACAAAAAAAAAGGGAAAAGAAACTTTAAAAAAAAAAGAATAAATAAAAAGAATTCTGTTCTAGTTTTCAGGAGGGGAAGCGTTGCCGAAATGCTCCCCGCCTCTGCGTATCGCTGATGCAACTTCCTGTAACAAGCACTTTGTATAAAAAAAAGTGGACTTCCTGCTATAAGGCACAGGTATTTATTCTGTAACCAATTTTAGAACACACACACACAAAAAAAAAAAAAAAAGGAAAAAAAATATTCAAATAAATGTGATCACTTAGTGCAAACGCTTCGCTCTGCTGCAGCTCTTCCCCGCGCCGGGAACGGCGACTCCGGCGGGAGGCTCCGGCCTCCGCGAGGCCGCGCCGGGCTCGGGCACCCAGCGAGGGGGTGTCCGTGGGGCTGGGGATGCTCCGAGCCCCCAGAGGCTCCTTCCTGGGCCGGGGCCCCGCTCGGGGCGCCCCCCGGCCGGGCTGCAGGAGAGGGGCCGGGGAGCCCGTGGGGAGCCCGGCCGGCCCCTTTGCGGGAGGTCACGGCCCGTTCGGGAAGCAGCAGCCTTTGAGGGATTTAGGTGTTTTCCGTCCTTTATTTTTCCAGGTATGGGATCCTTGGGGCATTTTTGGTGCTGAAGTGGTGTTGGTTTCATTCCGTTCCTCCCCACCGTTTCTCGTCGCCCTGTGGTTTCCTTGGGGGAAAGCGGGAAGGACACAGGGATCACTGGGAGAGACATGGGAAGATGTAAGGGTCCGGGGAGGAGGGATCCAGACCTGATCCCGGTGGAGGTGGCAGCCTCTGGAAGTGGGCGCACTCGGACACCTCAGGCAGTGTCCAACCCTGCGGGATATTCAGGGCTTTGCTTCCCGCTCCCCCTGGTTCGGGATGTGGGCTCACAGTTGTCCTTCCTCCTCCTCCTCCTCCTCCGCAGCTGCCTCCCGCAGCTGCCGGCCGCATTAGGGCACCTGTTGCCCGGTGGCCGGGAGGGGACACGCACGGCCCCTGGCCCCGGCACCAGGCGGGCGCCGCGCGGGGCTGCGGCCGCCAGGATCGGCCGGGGGATTGGGCTGCATCCAGCGGGAATTGTCCGGGAGATGGGGGGATCAGTGGCTCCATAAACAGCTTGAGCTGGCAGCGGAGAGAGGGATGAGGAGCCGGAGGGAAACGAGTCCCACGGCGGGAGGGAAAAGGGAAAATCGTGGTAGTCCCAGACGTTCCGAGGGGATGGGAGCATCTGGAGCGGGACGCGCGCGCGGCGGAGCAGGATGCCCAACGTGGCTCCGGGCGCTTGTGCCGGCTGTGGGGCGGCAGCTCCCCCTCCGCAGGGGCCCTGGGGGTTCCGGGGGGGGGGAGGTCGCTGCAAACGCCCCCCAGGGCTCCCCTTTGCCACCCAAGCCCCCCTTGTAGCGGGGCCGGGCCCGCGGGAGCAGCTGTGGGAACGGCCGCGGCGGGATGGGAAGTGCCCCGCGCTCAAAGCCGGGAGTGTCGCTCCCTCCGCAGCCCTGGAAGCCCCAGGGGGCCGCGATGGGCGCGGGGAGGCTGCGGCCCAAGGGCTCAATGGGATCTGGGAGGAGGCTCCTCAGCTCCGCGGCCACCTCGGGAAGCGGGTGCCGGTTCCCTCCCGGCAAACAGCCCCGCGCCCGGCAAACGGCCCCGTGCCCGCCTGCCACATTCCCGGGCCGGAGCTGGACATCCCCGTTGCCCTAGAAACAACCGAGAGGCAGGACACGGGAAAGGGAAAAGGCGGCAAACGCCAGGGAAACGGCGGCCTCGAGCGCGAGCGGCCGTGGGGCGGCAGCGGCTCCTCGGGGCGCCCGCGGCGGTGCCGGCCGTGCCGGCCGTGCCGATGGTGCCGGCGGTGCCGGCTGCGGCGCGGGGAGCTGCCGGCTGCGGGGCTGCCATTGTTCCGCCTTCAATCAAGATGTTTCAGGCGGCATCAAAAGCCCCAACTGGGGAAATCATCATCACAAAAAATCTTGCGCCTGCAAAATAGGTCAAGTAAGACTCCAAAGAGAGCGAGCGTCTGATCTGCATCGCCAGGAAGAATAGCAACAGCTGTGAGCTCCAGTATATACTGGGGGGGGATAAATATATATATCCATGCATATGTATAACCGCTTACAGCTGTTGGGCCGTATGTTCATTAGGGCCAACTGTTTCGGAGGCAGAGGGATCAGCGCTAATGGGGAAGGGGGGGATCTTCACATTCAGAGGCAGAAGCGCCAGGAGCAACTGCGGCCCCCTCCCCGCCCAGCCCGCACCAGCTGCGCCGCCTCAATGCGCCTGATTCAGCAGCTCCGACGCTCCCGCCCGGCTCCGGCTCCGGCTCTGGCTCCGGCTCCGCGGGGCTGGCAGGGCTGCCCGTGTCCATCCTTACCCTTATCCCCATCCCCATCTCTCCTCCCTATCCTCATCCGTATCCTTATCCCCATCTCTCTTCCCCATCCCCATCCATATCCCTACCCCCATTCCTCTCCCTATCCCCATCCATATCCCCATCCCTATCCCTATCACCACTCCCATCTCTATCCCCATCCCCAGCCACGTTCCCATCCCTACCCCCATTCCCATCCCTAATCCCACCTCTATCCATATCCTTATCCCTCTCTCTCTCCCTATCCCCATGCGGGTGCTCCCGCTCCAACGTGGTTTCCCTGAACCCAAGCCCAGTCACTCCCTGCTCTGCTCTTGCCCACCCAGCGCTGCCGCCGGCTCCGAGGGCCCGTGTTCCTGAGATGCTTCCTGTCACCCCATGAAGCCCATTCTGGAGCCACTGGAGGCTCCCAGTTTGTCTTTCTGGCCTCCTGCTCTAGGAGTAACTTGGGACTGGTCCTGCTGCCGTCGATGTCGCCCTTTGCTGGTGACACCGGAGGGAAGAAGCGGAGAGCCAGGTCGGCCCAACCAGGAGCTCCGTGGACAGCGGGGCTTGGAGGGGCTGCGGAAGCAAGAACCACCCCAGAACACAGCGCTGTCTTTCTACTAAATTGGTCTTTATTTATTTATTTATTGACAGAGACATCTAAGTGGTGACACTGAGCAGCAACAGGGCCAGGCGCGCGCCGCGAGGGGCACGCGCGGGCGGCAGAGGGAAGGGCGGCGGCGGAAGCAGCGGCCGGCGGGAAGGGAGCGGCCGCGCTCATCCCGCCGGAGCGGAGGGACCGGGCGCCGCAGGGATCCGGGAGGGCAGTGCCGGGAGCAGCGGGGAGCGACGCGCGGGGCCCTGCCCGGCGCTCGCCCAGGGCCACGGGGCCGGATCCCTGGGAGATTCCAGCCCTCCGTACCAGTGTGGGAATGGGCAGCACAGGGAGCTTGAACCTCGCACAGGGGGAGACACAGAGTTAATGACGCGACAGCGAAGCGAGGTCTCCTTGGGGAGGGAATTAACCCCTGCAACAAACTCCCCAAGGCCGCGGGTGGATTTATCTGTCACAGAGAGCCTTTAATTCCAGGCCGGGCATCTTCCCACTGGAGGTGCCGACCGCCAGGCCCCACGCGGGGGGATTTAAGGGGGTCAGGAGAGGCAGCGTAGGGGCCCTTGTGGCTTTTAAAAGCAGGGGAATCGGGCCCAGGAGCGTGCGGACCCCCGCACGGGCCGCTCGGCACCCCCGCTCCCGCTCGGAGCAGGCAGGGCCGCCCCACTGGAACTGCGGGCTCCCAGGCTGGCGGTCCATCCCTGGCTGGACACACGGGATGGGACGCGTCTCCTCGGCCGCGGAGCTCCAGGCTGGCGCTGCCGGGATCAGGAGGGATGTGGGGCGAAGCTCGGCGGGGGCAGCGCGGACACGAGCAACCAACATGGGCAGCTGCGCACGGAGAGCGAGCCAGCAAACGCTTGGATCCTCAGTTCAGGAAGGCAGCTTCTCTCTCCAAATTGGAGCTATAGGGAATTTATCCCAGGTGTTTTTTACACACATTTCCAATTTTAAATAATGTGGGTCTAAAAAAAAATACCAATCACTCCCCCGGCTGCTTCGTGGCTGCAGGAGCTGACGGCGACAGGGCCGGCCAGCGCAGGGCGAGCTCCGCAACGGGCAGCGCGGAGGGGCGCCCGGCCGCAGCCCTCGCTGCGAGGCCCGGAGCACCCGGCTCCGCTCTCGGAGCAGGGACAGGCCGCCTGAGCCTGCTTCGCCTGTCCCCTTCCCCTCCCAGTCTCCCGGTTTCTGCCGTGCGCCCGCGTTCCCCGACGTGCGCGGGGGGACCCTGCAGGGCTGCGGCGCTGACTCACGGGCAGCTTGGGGCCAGCTGCTGCCCCAGCTGTCCCGGGGCAGGGAGAGCTGAGCGCCGCGGCCGGAGCGCCAACGCGCCGGGGGGCCGGGCACCCATAGCAGGGGCAGCAACGTGCTGGGTGCCCATGACGGGAACAGCAGCACGGGCGCCCGGGCGGCTCCGTGGGCACGGCCACGCGCTGCAGGACGCGCCGCCCGGCTCCAGCTCCGTCCCTTTGGGGCAGAGCCCGCTCGGGACAAGGTGGATCCCACGTTGGAGAGCGTTTCCTACACGTGCCCAGGCCCCTAACCCTGCGTGGGGGCAACAAGGGAGCCAGGGCCGCCCCGCGCCCCCAGGCCCTGCGGATGGGGGGTGATTCAGCACTTTTGGAAAAGGAAACCTGGGACCTGGCATCTCATTGTGGAAAGTAATCATGAGCTTAATTGCGTTTTGCTGCAGAGCTGCCTTAACACCAAGGGAAAATCAACGGGGAGTGTTCGGCAGCGAGGCTGATCTCACACATGGAGCTTTACTGAACAGAGGATCCACGTTTTTGCCGGCTCAAGGTGAAACGCTGGGCTCAATTCTCCTTCAGCTGCGGGAAGAGCCCTGGGCAGCTCATCCTGCTCATCCTGCACTGCTCCCGTTGTAAAGAGCTTCAGTTACACACACACAACCCTCCTCTTCCTCCTACAGCGGCGTCGCAATGCAACAGCGTCTCGTTAGGATCAAACTCCTCTTTTATGGCTACAGGAATGTGTGGAAGCCTCCTACCCTCCTTACACAAATGGCTTCTTAGCAGCCTTTTTTTTTTTTTAAAAAGAAACTACTCACAATTGGGAACCAACTGGCGTTTTATCCGTCACTGGGGGGAATCTGGGACTGAGAGCGGCCTCAGCGACCGCAAGCCCACAGGGCCAGGGCAAGCTCTAACGCGGGTCTAAGCGAGGGCAGGGGCTCCCGCTCCCCCTGCTCCTGCTCCTGCTTACAACCTGCCCTGCTGCTCAGATGTTTAATACTATTTATGCGTAGGGAGGAAATATATAATTCCTTTATTGGGATAAAAAATGGTACTAAAGAGCAGGTCAAGTTCCAAATCCAGCAGTAGGTTTTAACTGATGTTGTTCCCTTTCTTTTTCTCTCTTTTTTTTTTTCTTTTAACAGCTGTAGCTGTGCACAGATGGAAAAACATTTGGTCAGAAAGCAGCAAATTAGTGTTTTCAGGCTAGAATTCTGCTCCCACCGCTCCTCCATTTCCATGCAGCTCAGAGCGCTTTATTTCTTCTTTGCATTGACATTTTTGCACACCCAGTTCATGCCGTCCTTCAGACAGAAAAAGGGAAGGTTAGTCCAGCAAAGCAAGGAGCAATTCCCCGGCCCCACGCGAGCGCCGTTGTGCAGGCTCCATGCCCTGCCTCCCCACCTGCCCCACAGCGGCCATTTGAGCCCCAAAACTTTGGGTAAAAAACAGGTGTTTTGTTGCTCAGCGGATGTTATCGCGGAGAGGTCATTAAACCCTTCTTGCAGCCATAAAAAGCGTCGTTGTTCTGGCCTGTTGCAGGACTGGGGTCCTTTGAGGAAGGAGCTGTTGACTTGTGCCCAGTTCCAGCTTTGGCTACGGATCGTGTGGGAAATCTCGGGCAAGGCCCCTGTCTTCGAGCCCGGGGATGCGGGGACCCTTGGCGAGGGGTGAGCGCCCGGTTGGGAAGGGGGCTCCAAGTCTCTGTCCTGCTGCAAGGGCCGGTGTGAGCCTGGTCAGAGCAGCTCTGACCCCCAAACCCACCGCGATCGCTCAACCCGGACTGTGGTTCCTGCGCCTGGGGCCATCCCAGGAAACGGGCCCGCCAACGGGCCTGTTTCACAAGGGCAGAGGTGCTCGAGTTTTAAGAGGCTCTCTGGGGTATTTCTGTACAAACAGGGAGCAGCATCTGCGTCCCTGCAGGCAGCACAGTAACCCTTCCACTGCGGAGGAGCGAGCCGTGGGTTCCCTGCTGGCATCCAGGATGGGATATGCTCCTACGGGAGGGCAAGGCAGCTCTTCGGCTGCTCCCGTCACTTCTCTCTTGAGCGACACACAAATGGGCTGCAGGATACACGGGCTGCTCGCGCTCCTGTCCTGTCAAATCCCCTGCTCCAAATCCCGCCCGTCTGCACGGACAGGGATGCTCGGGGCAGAGGGAAGGCCAGGAGAGGTTTTGGCAAGGAGAGGGCAGCCACCCACCTTCCTGCTTTGGAGCTGGCCAGAAGTCGCCCTGCGGCTCTGCAGGGTGATTCCACCGCGTCACACTTAATGATCTCTCTATTATTATTATTATTATTACTGCATGACAGTGCAGCCCTGGAGCAGAGCAGCGACCTGGGGCCAGGCTCGCTCCGGGGCGCCCTGGCACGGGGCAGCTCTGCTGGGGGGACAGGGAGGCCGTGGGACCCCGTCCAAGCGGACAGGGTGACACCTCTTATCCGAAGGAATCGGCTTCTGGAATCGGCCCTTTGCTGCCGTGTTAAATAAAGAATACGTGAGCCCAGCTTGTATCAGGGCACACAGGAGGCCCTCTACTAATAACACTTCTAAATCTAACCTTGGGGAGGGCTCCTGTCTCCAGTTTCATTTATTTATCTCCACGGCAGAGATCAGTGTAAAACAAATTGTCTGAAATCCTCAGAGCAAATGGGAAAAGATGAGAGGTAGATTCATTTGAAGGCTTGGTAGCTCTGTGGCTTCCCCTTTCAATAACACTGATAACCTAGGTGTAAAACATGTAATGCCTTAAGCCATCCAGAGCGTGGTTTGGAGCTTATCCCTTTGGAAAGGGAGGGAGCGGGCAATTCCCAGCGTGCAGGACACAGGGCCGGGAGAGGAGCCGAGGTTTTGGCGGGATCACCTGCTTTAGAGACGGGCTCGCAGAGAGGGGAAATCAATAAATAAGGGAAAAAGCTCCCACCAGGATCCCAGCTTCCCCTGCCTCGGCAGCAATAAGCCCATTTGCACACATCGTGGCATACAAGGCAAGCAGCGCTCCTCATTCATTTTGAATGTAGGTTTATTTGCTGAACCAGAACAGCTGAGACAGCTTAAAGTAATAAATATCAGCTGACGCCCTCTGCTATTCAGCACAGTAATCCCAGAAACAATACATCCCTGCGAAACAACAAACAAGCATCCTATCTTCTCCCTAATCTGACCACAACCTGAATTTGAGGTGATTAAAGCTCTGCCTGCTGCCATGAGGGAGCTCAGGGAGGGGAAGGAGGGCCATAAAGCACGGGATGGGATGGGATGGGATGGGATGGGATGGGATGGAGCACGGCTTGGAGCCTGGCTGCATGCAGCACGTAGCGAGGGCGAAAGAATGACACTGCGAAACGCAGAAGGAAAGGTGAGCCCAAACAGGCTCGAAATACATAAGTAGGTCACCGAAGTTTTAAAGCAGGAAGGGATTTTAGTGGCATGAGGTAATTGCCAGGAAAATCGTATTTAATTGTAAATATCCAGCTCCGTGATGATGATGAAGAGAAAAGGAACGTGCCCAGCTGTGTGCTGGATGCATCGGAGCGGGGTGTGCGCGACAGCTTCCTCACTTACAGCCGCATCCCCAGCTTCCAGGGGGAGAGCGCTTGGCAGGAGGAATGAGGAATGCAAGGGAATGAGGGAAACTCAAAGAGACGCCCCAAGTTTTGCCACCTATGGAAACGGGACAGAGGGCTGGCAAGACAGAAAAATCCAGGGAAGCTGCTCCAAGCAGAACAAGCTGCTACAGGGGAGGCCCAGGGGGAAGAGGAGAAATGAAGCTTGAAGGAGCTCGTCCTCAAGGAGCAGCCAGTGTCATCCTTTATCCCTACACACTCTGCCCCTAGGTCTGCATGTTTAAAGGATGGCTCGGCGCAGAAAGCCCAATCCCTACAGGAACGTCGGGATTTGATGGATGCCCTTGTGCTGCTTTGCTGAGACACAGACACAGTGGCAGGTATTCCACACATGGAGGCGGATGCAATATTAGTATTCCAGCCTCAAGTCACCATGGGGAAAACTTAGGGAAAAATTCCAGATCCTCCCGAGGTGGCGTCCCCAGCTCCTTGGGGAGCAGCTAGTGAACTTAAGGGGGCAAAGGGAGAGCGCCCCAAGGCAGGGCAGTGCCCCTTGCAGAGCAGGGCTGCTCCAATGCTCTGCGCGGGAAGCCCCAAGTCCCTCTGGAATTAGGAGCTCCACTCGCTCCCTGCCTTATCAGCTCTACGGGAGCAAAGCAGCCCGGCTTCAAATCAGTCCCTTCCGCCCCACAAAAAGCCTCCCGCTTTCTGCCCCCTGCAAGCCAGGGATCAGGCAAGGCCACAAACTTGTGACCCCCGGCGCGACCTTAAGGACAGCAAAGCTTAATCCTTTCATGTAATCCTCCGTCTAACACAACAAATTGGGTCAGGCAAGTGCAAAATTCCCCAACTCCAGCATTTTTGGCGCATGTTATTTTAACTGTCACTTTCTTTCTCCTCTGCAAACCTAGGACTTTGCCTTCATTATCCTTCATTTATTTGCACATCCAGTCGTCAGACACGCAGGCTTTTTCAGGCTCCTGCTGAAGCATCCACTGCTTTTTCTTTTTTCCCTAGGTGCAAATTTTTCTCCCGTCCTCTGAGAGCTTGTATCCCTGATGCTGCATTGCACCCCCCTTTCTTACCTGCTTAAAACCCACAAGATTTCGCCCTCCACTTTGGGAACACAGTTAGTTTTCTCAGCAAGCGCTAGCTCTGCCTGCCTCAGGAGAGCTGCAGTCAGCAAAACCGGTTTTAAATCACATTTACAGGTAGCCACAAAACCTTGTTAAAAAGTGGAAGATCCCCATCCAGCCTGCCCTGGTTCAACCACCTTTAGGAGGAAGCCAAGCCCTGGGGACAGAGCACACAAGATTCTTGGGGGGCTGCTCTGCTCCTGCCCTGATGGAGATTTGGGATTGCAGCATCAGCACAGTGAGGGCTCAGGCTCCATTCTCAGCTGGGCTGAAACAGCAAAGCAGAGGAAAGCGGCTCAGCCCTTCAAAGAGTCCTTTGGGCCTGACTAGCCTGGCATAAATTAGGGAAGTTTAGTGGCTACTCTCATTCCCCCTGGCTTTTAGTGGTCTCCAGGGGCCGGTTACGCTTGGGAGACTCCGGGCACAATCGTCGCTCGGCAGGGCGATTCCTGGCGGCGGGCTGAGCTCCAGCTGGGCCTCTCGCTTCAAACGAGCAGCGAGCTGCAGAGCACAGAGCACGGCGACAGGTCCAGAGCGCCCAGTCGTGTTTAATGCGTGCCCTGGCCCCTGCAGATCACCCCCAGYGAGAGGGCAGGCAGAAAGCAGAGCAGTCCTGCCTGCTTTCACCCCACCCAGGGCCGGCCTGTGCAGCTTCTGCCTGCCCAAGCACTGCAGCTGGCACAAAATGCAATGCCAAGAGGTTGCCTATGTGGCRACCAAGAGTTGCTGTGAGGCACCAGCTCCCCTGTGCTTCTCTTGCTGTCGCAGTTGGCAATCGCCTCCCCTGCACGCGAGGTTCGCCACAGAGCTGGAGCAGCATTCCCGCTCCAGAGGCAGAGTCCGCACGGCTGTGCCGGGCAGAAAAGGAGTTTCCTGCTTTGCAAACCGGCTCTCACGGATAACACCAGAGCCAGGCCAAGAGCTGGCTTCGAACAGCCTCCAAGCTTGGGGGCATTGCTCCTCTCAACAGCACCGTGAAGGCTGGTTAACAGAACCAGAGCCGGCCCCGGGTCCAGCCAGGAGGTGACCGGGTTTCCAGGCGGAGCTCGTGGGATCCAGCCAGCTGCCTGAGGATGCAGTGGGGTTCCGGCTATCCCAGTCACCACCTCTCTTCTGAGCCTGCCCAGGACCTTGCTGGGACCCTTCACCAGAGCCCCAACAGTTAATTTTAAAAGAGGAGATGATAATATGGATTCCCTCCTTAATTAACAGTTTTATTAAATAACCCATTTCAAATAATAGTTAAATTCTCTAAATTTATATCATTCTATTATCCATAATCTAATCTCATTAACCTTGAAATCCCCAGTCTTAACTACCCAATTCTATACACCATGGTGCTAGCAGCTAAACTAATTAAATGACCTTCAAACTMTTTCTCCTTCATTTATTGGCATTATTTATCTTTGCACATTGCTCTTCCTTGGAGCTATCACAAAAATCTTCTCCTACAAACTCTGTTCCTGCATCTGCTCAGTTCTAGATATGTCACCCCTTTTCCTTGCAAAATCCATCAGGGATATCTACACTTTTACTCCAGCTAATATATTCCATCAGCAGCGACGGTGAGCTTGCTCGCTCCTTGGCTTTCATTCTGAATACCTGATGCTTCCACATCTTCAGTTATTTTTCTGTCACTCAGTGTCATTTCTCAAAAAAAGTCCTTAAATCAGTGACCTGAGAYTTAACTACAGAGCAAGCTCCCTTTGGAGCCCCTTGGTGTACAGACAGGGTACCATGTTCCTCAAAACCATCTTAATCTCACACCTGGAACAAGTGCTTCTTTGATATCCCTAAATCAAGCACGTTGACCTCGCCCCAGATCCTTAGGGATGAAGACACCACTTCTTCCTGTGCTGGTCTGTGCCATGGATGATCCTGTGCCATCTGAACTGACCGTGCTGGAGTTACAAGAGGAGAGAAACTCTCAGCTTTTTCTACAAGCTGCAGAGTTTGATGCTTCCCTGACCTGTCTGCAATCATCAGTTACGGAATRAGCTGCAATATTTAGGGCAATGGGACTGGAGACAACAAAGCGGAGTATAATCTGGCCTGCATCTAAATTAATTCCTCTAGATTAGCATGATGAATAAAACACATAGGGCTGCACAAACTTGAACAGTTTAGCTCTTACCTTCTATTTTCTGAGATAAGTGCAGGAATTTCATTTTCCCGGTAGAAGGTATCAGGCTATATATTTTACTCTTAAATGTATACAGACACTGTTCATCAAGGAGCAGGCACAAAGAAGGAGCAAGAGCAAGGAATTGGGCTAGGCCATTCTACAGAGCCTCTAGGTGAGCTTCAGAAGGAGGCATTTTTCCAAAGCTCATCAACAAAACGTGCTATTTTCAATCATTTAATTCTTCCACATCCAACGCAGCTCCCTCAATTTCATCTGTTCTTTTATTGTCCTTTCACAGCTGAAGAGCTAATCTGGGCTTGCGTAAGGTAGGGGAGGGTGGGCAGGAGGGTAGAAGGTGACCCGAGCCTGCCTGCATCCATGCGACCTGCAATGTTGCCTTCTTGGTCTCAGCCACATTTCTCTGGGAGGATTTTGCACTTGAATATACACTACAGTTGTGGAATGTATTTCCTTCTAACAGCACCACTTCAAAATAGAGAATACAGAGTGGAAGCCTCTCACGAAGTTGGTTGCAACACAGCTGAATTTGTGTCTTAAATAAAGGCCCTTTGAGGGACACCATCTGCTAYGCATAGGTCTGAATGTTAGGTTAATAATTTTAAAACATAAAAACTGCTCTACTGGTTCAGTCTCTCCAGGCCAGCATCCCTTTTCTAGATGCCAAAAGACTACGTGCAAGGGGCTGTATGAGAAAGGGCCTCCCTTCCTCTGCTCTTCCTCCCAGTCCACGGCTTGGTTATGCCCTGCTCAAAAGCTGCCTCCACATCTTGCAGGATAGTGGTTGCCTGAGGATGTCTTCTTCAGAAATTTCCCTAATCCTTCTCTGAACCATTGATACCTTTGGTCTCCACAACATCACATGCCAAAGAAAGCCGCAGTTTGACTATGCAGTTGGCAAACAACACAGCTTTTTATATCTTTTAAAATCGTTGCCTGATTATTTCACAAGGAATCCTCTTCCTCTAGCAATGTGAAAAATAGCACATCGTCTATTTGCCTTTTTTGTACATTACTTTATAAACCCTGAAGATGCTCCCACTCTCTGTTCTCTCCTTCCAAACTGCAAGTCTTATTCTATTTATCCTCCCTGTGCACAGATGCCACTCGGTACAGATGATCATTCTTGACAGAGRATCCAGAAATTTCTCCTATTTCTGAGTAGATAAGGACAACATTTTTCAGCATAAGGGTGGTTAAGCACTGGAAGAGGTTACCTAAAGAGGCTGGGAAATCTCTGTCCTTGAAGATGGTTATAACTTGACTGGACAAGACCCTACAGATTTCTGGCTATCCCTGCCTTAAGCAAGATGCTAGATTAGAGATCTCCAGAGCACCCTTCAACCTAAGTTAYTGTCGGAGACCGTGATTCTACCTCTACTGGAATCTTTATAGACGAAAGCAGGGACAAAAAACAAGTGCCATGTTCAAGGCGTGGGTCCCTGTGGAATCCACCACGTCTTTGTCTTGTGACATAAGTGCTTTCTGGGATGCTGCTCATTCCCTTTCTAATAATTCTCCAACACTGATTGGCTTTTTTGATCTCTGCTGAGCACTAAGAACTTCTGTTCCCAATGATCTGCTCTCTGAATAATGGCAGCTAATTTTGAGTCCCTCGCCGTACGTGCATAGTTAGGGTTGTTCCTCATGTGCACTATTTTGCACTTGTCAACATTAAATTTCATCTGCCATTTTACTGCCCACTCAGTATCATGAGCTGCTCCTGCAATTCCTCACACACCGCCCGAGATGTGAYGGCGCTGAGCAGCCCTGTGGCATCTGCAAACAAGGTTTGGGAGAACCTGCAGCGGGGTAAATGCCTTCACGATCCTCTTTCTTTAAATATCAGCAAAGGGAGCTCTGACTGCTGGGACCGCAAGCGCTGCAAATATTTCATTAATGCAGGAAAGCCTAAACGTGAAATAAACAAACCTAGGGCCCATTTACATTACAAAGAGCTACTGTGCTGCAGGAGCCGGCTACAGCACAGGAGCACAGACAGCGATTTCTGCTGAGGGCAGGCACACAGCTCAGCCCCTCGGCGGGGACCTGCAGCCCCAAATGTGGCCCTCGGACRTGGTCTCGTGCCACCCGTGTGGATCTGGTGTTTCTCTGGGTCACAGAAATTGATCGGTTTCTCTCTGGCGCCTGAGCCGAGCAAAATGCCAAATGACATTAGCAGTGGAGGTAAATCAGATTTCTAAAGTGCACACTTGTAGCAGTCAAAGGGGTTAATAGTAAAAGGCRATTTGTTTTGTGAAAATGATTAACCTGACAGCAGTCTCTTTAAAACAAATCAATGTCTTCATCTGGCCTGACCAGGGGATTCGGGGTGGGGAGGTGAATCAGTGGCAGCTCTCCCCTTTCCCGGAGAAGCAGCGATCCTGAAGGCCTGCCGCCCCCCGTCCCCTTCGCAGCAGYGAGGATGGGCAAGTGCCAAACCTGTGGGTCACCCCACTGTGTGGATCAGCCCCCCCTGCTACCTCGCAGCTGGGCACTCGTCTCCAGAGCTCACCTGGACCCCCTCTCCCGAAAGTGCCGAGCAGGACTGGATCTGCCAGACTCTGTCACGGATCGTGTGGAGGTTCAGGCCCTCGGCAATCTCCGAAGCAGGGGCGGCCGTCAGCAAATCCTGCTTGTTAGCAAATATGAGCACGGGGACTCCACTGAGCTTCTCTTCATCCAAAAGCTCAGCCAGCTCCTATATCGTTTACAAGGGAGATGGGGGGAAGAAAAGGGAGAGATGGAAAGGAAGAAAACCTTCAACCGCCAGTGGTTGTCTCTAATTAGAAATATATTTAGGGCAAATACTGGAAGACTGTTTCCAGTGAAACCTAGATCTTATTATAAGAGAGCAAAAAAGTATACAATCATCTGTGCCCAAGGTTCAAATGTGATTTCTTCCAATTACAGGTTACAAAAATCTTCATCTTAGTCTGAAATTAGCAGTTGCCTTACAGGCTACAACTCTGTGTTTTACCAGTCCCTGCTCCCTGGAGACCAAAATTGATGAAACAGCAAAAACGATGTAAATTGGCAGCGTGAGGAACCTGTCTTAAGTTATCGCCTGACTGGCATTTGTACCCGAGCTGTCGCTGACAACCACACTTGGTATCTTTGCTAATAGAGAGTTTCAGAGTTTTGTTCTGAGTTTTATAAACAGCAATTTGAGCAGGAGAAGGTTTTTTTTTCCCCCCACCAGAAATGGAATCCCTTCCACAAGAAAGCACTGATGCAGCTGAGGGCATTGGCTAGCCAAAGACAAGCTAAATCAGTTTTACTGGGTGATTTTGGCTCTGTGTGCACAGCACACATTGGGTGGCATCTTAAGAAATGGGTTAGTTCATTCAAAAGTGGGTGACTCAGTCTTAATAGCTCAAATCTGACTCTGCAGTAGATCAACGATGGCTGTAATGCTTCATATCCAGGATTGTGCAATGGTGTCATGAGAAACAAGCACACGGCCCCTTAAGTCACTTCCCTATGTGGCCATATGGCAAACCCAGCAGAATTTGAACCTGTAGGGACTGCTGGCATTGTGGACTGATGAGTAAATGAGATTTTTGTGGGCTCCTTGTTTAGGATTTTGCACTCTCTGTACTGTCCTAACATCTTTCTAGCACTGACTAAAAAACTTGTATTCTATGAATGCAGTCGGGGAGATGCTGAACTGCAGCGGAAATCTGACTCCCTTCCCCCCAAAAGCAATGTTTGGTTTGGAAACCAGAATGAGAGAATGGAGTTATAAACAGAGTTGGCTGGGAATGTTTCAGCAAAATAGGTCTTTCATCTGACATGGCTGATTTACTGAAACCAAAACTGTTTGCGGAAACGTGAGGGGTCCAGGCTGACTCCGCCTGATTGAGGCGAGCTCTGCAGCTTCTGCTTCCTCTCCAATGTATATTTAATTACTGATACGAAGTGAAACAGATCCGACAGGAGAGAGATTCTGGCCCCACATCCCAAGAACAACCCACAGTCCTGCTGTTAGGCTGTTTCCACAGGACTTGAGACAAAAGAGCAAGTGCCTCCTTCAAAAGAGGCTGCTTAGAGGCCTTTAACCTTTAACTCAAGTCTCCCATTTCTGGGGGATAAATCCYGCTGTTGGTTATTTTGGGACACTGTCACTTTCTGAATTTTACAACAGAAAAGTCAAAAGTCCTATTTTTGTTCTATCCTAAAATACAAAATGTTATAAAACATCAAGACTTCGCAAAATGGAAAGCTTATTTTTCCTGGCCAGTCCTAGTTACTAAGGTTTTTTTTGTTTTGTTTTATTTTGTTTTCTCAATTACATCCAAAAGACAATCAAGTCAATATGATTTCCATTCCAACTTTGTAAATAAGAAAACAGGATTCCTCAGAGTCTTGGTTTGGCAAGGTTTAAAGGACTTACAAAAGTTCTTGCTTTCTGTCTTAGGCCCCATCTGCTATTCCTGTATAATTTTAATGAAAACCGTGCTATTTAAGCGAAATTAGGCTACCTATTTTCCTTGCTTCACATCTACCAAAATAATCTGCATTGATGTTGAAAAGCAAGTCTCTCTTGAAATGCAAATTTCCCTCATAAACAATAAAAGCAGCTTCCTAACTTTGGTGTGCAGGGGGCACTCAGAGGCCCCCTGTTACTTCAAAGGAAGGTGGCCATAAGTAACTTACCTGACCCGTTTCTTCAAACCTCTTCCTATCTGCGCTGTCAATGACATAGATCTGAAAAGGAAACAAGGGGAGAAGTTACCCTCCCCAGGAGACTTTCTTCCCCAGTATCATGTGCTTACATGGGCAGAGCCTAATAACAAGGCTTTGGGGACAAAGACTCGGGTATTATTTATAGCAAATGTTGACAAAACTTCATGATATTCGAAGAGAGAGGAGCTAGTACTTTTACAGGCAGGGAGAGCGGATGGCCACGGTCAGAAAGTAGCTGGTGGCAGTACCAGGAAAGCTCTCACCACCTCCACAGCATCTGTCACTTGGCGAGCACAAAGCCTGTCTTCACAGCTGACCAGTTTCCAGGCTGCAGCCCACCTCTGCACGGCCAGAGCCGCGGGGCCAAACGCGGCCGTTTGTCCCAGCAGCCGCGGTCTCCACATGCTGCACTCTGTGCCCAGGCCATGCTGCCCTCTAGCAGGACACATCCCCTCCTGGGAAGCCACCAAGAACCACGATGGCACTCAGGGGCCGGGGAGGCGGGAATATACTGGAAACACTGAGTTCATCTCCACCGAGAGATCTTAGCACTGCCTCCYGGACTGAGCAGTGTGGGAAGGGGGCTGGATCCAACCTGTAAAATTGCTGTCTTTGGCTGCCAGCTTTTCCACAAGGACCTGGGAGGGGACAGGGAGCAGCTGGCTCAAAGCTGGCTAAGGATGCAGAGCAGCCCCTGGGACTGGGTACCACATCCCACGGCCCAGGAGAGAGTCCCAAAGAGCCACCCCTTCCTTGGTGCACAGAAGAGAGGACCCCAGCCTGCAGCCCCCTTCGGGAGGAAGCTGCCACCCCMCTAGGCAGCACAGTATGTGCTAATGAACTGTAATGAACCCCCATTTGGGGCAAATGCAAAGGAGCCTTTCCAGCAGAGGCAGTTTTAGGTCTGCACAGGCTGAAAGGCTCCTGAAAGATCCTCCTAGATGTGTGATTAGTAATTCCAGCTGCCCCACCTTTCCCCAGCAGTGCTACTGCAGCTCAGAGCACACGGGCATCAGCCTCCATGTAAAGATATGGGAACCCCAGCACAACACTAAGGCACAAGTCACCCGGGGCTCTGTTTTCATTGCTGGGGTACGAGAGGGTTTTTAAAGCAGAAGGATGCTGGGGCAGTGGCCAGGGGGACAGGACTGGTGACAAACTCAGAGCCTTTTGCTTCCAGTCCCTGCCATTCCCCATCAGCAGTGATTGAAGCTGCTAGCACGTCATCTGCATGCTCTCCGGTGGCTTACAGGGAGCAAGTGTCAGCCTGGTTTTCAGGGAATAGATGAGCACAGCAGCCCGCCATCAAGATAAATGGCAGCCTTGCAGGCAGCCTCTGCAAAAGATTCCACACTTCCAAGATAATTTTGACCAAGGAGTAGGGGGAGGGAAGATCTCTAGCAGCAATATCTATTGAACTGTAGGCACTCTCTTAATGAGCAGGACTAGAGCTGTTTAAAATGGGACCGAACACGGAGCACGAGGACCTGTATGGTTGTCCTGAAAAGGAGGTGCCCCAGCAACCTTGCGGGCCTCTTTGCTGATCCCCTGGGGTCTGTGGTCCCCTCGAGGCGCTCACCGATGGAGGCTGAGCAGGGGGATGAGCAGCAGGGCTCGGCACAGCTGCCTGGGGACGCGTTAGGGGAGCATGTGTTTGGTGGCCCRTGAGAGGCAAGGCCCACGGGCGCTGCACGACATAGCCTCTCCCTGCCACGCCACCTCAGACACGGGCACCTCTCACATCAGCTGCACCCATCCCCTCCGCCCTACCCCACTGGGGTAGGAAGTGCAGACCAAAAGAAAGGAATAAGCCACAGGGCTGGCAGCTGCGCTTCGGGGTTAACCTGGACCAGCTACTGTCCTCTTGCCGGGCGTCCCAGGCATCACGTCAGCGTGAGAGCCAAGCGCTACCTTCCGTATTCCGGTGCGGCTCCGAGTCACAGGCAGCACKGCCTTCTCCTGCACCACTCCGCTCCTCGCCAGGGAACTACCTCACAAGATTCGGTTTGGAGACAACAGTGCTCAGGGCAAAAGCCACAAAAGCACAGAGAAGGTAAAGCATGTATGGAGTGGCTGCTTCCAAACCAGAAAGCACTGTGCCAAATAGCTGCAGGTGCCTGTCTGAATATGCAATCAGCCAAATACCCACACCTTATTTGCCTGGGTTGAGCTTCCAAATATCACAGGTGTATGATGCAAGGCATGCCTCTCATTCAAAGGCACAAGGCACCTGCATGGATTTGAATTTGCAATCACTTCCTGCTTTTTAAAACCCTTTACACGGTCTTCTCTCCTCTCTGTGCAATACAGCTTAGGAGCAGACAGAGCAGGGGTCCTGGGAACCGGGGCGTATCTTATCTCCATCTTCCCTCTATTGCCAGATCCGCTCAAAAGCCGCTTCTGGCAACAGGGTTTGGCTGTTCCCTGGTTTAACAGCCATTGAGCACACGGTGTTGGAGGAAGAGAGCTTGCAAAAGCAGTTCCCCCCGAGCTGGCTGCCTCATTGGAGCAAGAGGCCAAAACAAAGCCTGGAGCTAAGAGAGGGGGCTGGACGAGGAAATATGAGGAATAATAACTGAACCAGTTTACAGAGGCATGACCTGCACCAGGCTTGTGAGACGCATAAATTACTGTCCAAAACAGGGGGAGGACTGGCACAGAAAGAAAGGGAGTCACCAGCACATTCTTGATCCCATTATTTGAGCTGCTGTCCCTATATTGTTGTGCACGAACATATCAGCCATGGCAAAGCACTGCGCTAACACACAAACTGCTCCCAGTCTGAGGCTGGCTGTCATGTGGCCAGCAGGGAATGCGGGCCAGGGAGCTCAAGCCCACGTGTGCACCAGTTGCTCCCTTCCTGAATTCAGACCACTGCTTCCCCCAAACTGATTCCTCTTCCATCTGTTTTCTTATTCATATGAGAAGAAAGGTTTTCTCTGCACATCACTCCAGCTGGGGCAGGGTGAAGGCAGGGAACACAACTGTCTTAATCTCCTTCAGTTTTTAAATTCATCTTTATTTCTCCACCTCCACTGGGAATAGGGTGGTTTCAAGCCTGCTAAGGGAGACCTTCAGATTGCTGTAGCTCATTGGCTTTGTCAGCAGCTACAGTTTCATGATGCAGTCTCTGCAGTCTCAGCATCTGATGTAGCAAAGATCCCTGTGCTGCTGCTTCGCAGTGTTGGCTTGGATCTTCTTCTCTAGTGCCTCCCTGCCACAGAGGGCTCAGACTCAATGGGCACAAGCTCCTCATGGCCATGCCACACTCCCCTTGCTGACTGCCACAGAGGAGCAGGGAAGTCTGCTCTGCCAGGACAAGGCCAGGACAAAGAAAAATCCTCTCTCCCTTCTCCTCCTAGGAAGATCTTATCATTATTCTTTGCAAAATCAGGTTTTTGCAATTGTGGTTTTCCTCAAGGACCAGATTCCAAAACAGTGGGATTCACACAGAAGACAGCTGAGGACTTCTTAGCCCCTTTTAAATAACAGCTTCAATTTGGACAATGTTTTCTAAGCCTCCAGGTACAATCTGGCTCTTCAAGACCTTGACATAAGCCTTAGAGCAAAGAGTCTTATTTCAAGCTGCTCTGATCCTTCTGTGGAAATGAACAGAAATTCCCAACACACGAGCAGATCCATGTCTGTGGAGGAGGGCATCTCTGAGTGAGAGCTTCCTGCTTTCCCATAGTGAGGCCCTGCAAACCTTGCTTGGAACAGCTTTTTCTCTGCTTCTGCTGGCAGTATTGTCTGCGAGAGACTCTTGGAGCCCCCCCTGTCTGCCTCCATCCTGGCACACATGCTGCATGGTAGAGGTGCTCTTGGAAACTAGCCTGGGCAGCACTCAGAAGGTCCCAGGACTACCGTGCTCTGGCATGGAAAAGTTAAGGTCCTGCACCGTAACTATAACTGTAGCTAATTGTAAGGTAATTGCAGCTAAGATGTTAAAACACATTAAAGGAGAGTTCTGTGATTAAAAGACCAAGGGAAGTGACAAGGGGTCTCTCTGTCCCTTAGTCAGAAGTTTTCTGACCTCAAGCATGACATTTAACTCTTCCGTGCATCTGTTTCTCCATACTGACCTGCCTCTCTATACATGAGGTTTAAGTCATTAATGCCCATGACAGGCCCTCAGAGTGTCCAGTGAAAGGAGCTATAGATGGCCAAACTACACGTTATTCACGTTCTTCCATTTGAAAGGGACTGAGAAGAGAGGGAAAGAACTGGCAGTAACCACCACCATCCTGTAAAAGTAAAAACAAACAACTGAATTTCTCCAAACACCACTCTATTTTTCTTACTGCACCCAACCAATCTTGCAGCTTCACTCAGAATAACTCCTGTTACAATGGCAATGGTGTTGCTGAGGGCTGGGACATTACATTACTTGTTCTTGAACTTCTGGCTGAGACCTTGGAAAGCCATTGCATGAACACAGCATTCAACCCCAGCCAATACTCACAAGAATATCAGTGTTTTCAAAATAGTTCCTCCAATATGGCCTGATCTTCCTCTGTCCACCTATGTCCCATACGTTCAGCTTGAAGCCTTGAGACTGTACACTTTTGATGTTAAAGCCCTAGAAAAAGCAAAAACAAAGCCACATAGAGCATAAACCCGAATGGCTGGATCTCATTCACGGGCAGATATTAACACCTTATATATCTCATGCCTGCAGCGTGCAGCAAGATGGGCTGAGCAGTCAGAAAGATGGATGGGCTGTGGGAGAGGTGCTGGCAAAGGGAACACAGCCACCAACCTGTCGTTTTTGTGCCCATGCTGTTGGGTCAAGGGTTGATACTGTCATGGCCACAGCCACACAATGCAATCAGTGATTTGGGAGGGATCAGCAGGGTTGCTGCAGGAAGAGGTGGGAGAGCTGCAGATAAGGAGGGGAAAAAAAGGGTGCTGTGAGAAACAGGCTTGAGTTTATGGAAGCCGAGTAGAGGGTCCCAGCTAACAAGAAGCCAGAGGTCTCGGCTTGATTTGACACTACACAATTGGTGCTGGGCTTAAAAGAGCAGCAGCTGCACATCTGAAGGGTCCATTTCATCAGCCAGAGCACCAAGCRAAAGGGTGTTCAAGTAGAAAAGCAGCATGTGGGGCGGGCTGGACATGTGCTGCCACAGCAGCCAAGGGCCAGGGGCCCGGCAGCTCTGCGAGGCGGCGCCAGCGCGGGGGCAGCATCTCCCACAGCTCTCTAGCAACCTCCTCTGGCGAACGTGGGCAGGCTGCCGCGGAGACGGGACACAGCCTTCTCCCCAGCCCCTCCAAGCTGGCTGGGAGAAAGACACGAGGGGACATGTTGCAGCATTCCCTGTACGTGCCAAACAGGAGCAAAGTCTCATCTGTGGAACACCAGCCTGACTCAGAACCTCCTGCAGAACTGGGGGGCRCGCAGCCACATGCCCACTACCCCCCAGCTCTGGCCTGATGCCCTCCTGCTCCTTCGGAGAGCTTCCTCTGCACAGACAACACCAAGATGTCATGGAGCACCAGGCTCCAGCTCTCCCCACTTCACTGAAACCCTGTGCTAAATCATTAGTGCTTCATATAAATTTCTAAGGCAAGAGGGATGACGAGAACTGCCCTGAGCAGGGCTTTCTCACCTGTGTTGGTGTGATGTGACTGATGTCCTCAGATGCCAACTGCTTCAGGAGCGTGGTCTTGCCAGCATTATCCAGTCCCAAGAGGAGAATTCTCACCTCCTGGTCTGGGGTGCTTTTCAGTTTACGCAGGATTGACAGTAAACCCTAAATCAGCCAGAGAAATCAGAGCTGTTACTTCCCCTTTTCTAGCACACGATGCCATCATCCCTCAGCAGGGGTTCCATGATGGTTGCTCCCCAAGACCCATTAATCCATTTCCTGGAGTCCCTCTTCCCATTTCCTCTGCTACTTGCTCCCCCTAATTTCCCTTCATCCCAGGCAGTATCARCCAGGTCTCAGAAAGCACAAGTGCCGCTTGCTGGGGCATGTCCTGSCTGTGTCACTCATGACACAGTTGTTCAGCATTCCCTGGCCAGGAAGCCGGCACCTAAGGATAGCAACTGCGTAGAAGCTGCAACCCCCATCCTCACAAGCTCATCATTATCTTTATCAGTGGGAAAACCCCATTAATTTAATCTCCCTCCTAGTTAGCTGCAGGTTACTGTGTACCTGACATCAGTCCTTTTCACGGGAACTCCCTGATCATCTCAAACCCCATTTATCTGTCTCAAACACGCCAGACCCATGGGGCACGTGCAGCTCAGCTTCTCAGGATGCAGCATTAACTATCTCAGATCAGCACACGTCCTCGCTAAGAAAAGCACAGTGGATTTTAGTCATTAGCCAGGCTCAGCTCTCTGAGCTGACAGTATCACTCAGGACTAGGAAACAGAATATGCAGGTCAGCTCATTTACAAGCGTGCACGTTACAGCCACACACCCAAATCTTTGCCAAGGCCACCACGTGGAGACCTGCACCTCTCCAAAATGCCTGGAAAACGTTCTGGATGCTGGCATATCACCAAGAAGTATAAAGCACCTCACTGCAATCTCAGTCTTGCTGCCCAGCCTGGCAAGCTGAGGACACGGGAGCAGTCTGTGACAGCCTGGGTGTCCTTGGGCACGTTGCAGCACTGCTCTGCATCCTTCTCCTCCTACCTTGGGGATATCTGTATGGCACATACCACGCTGGAGACCCAACACAGGGAATCACAGAATGGTTGAGGTTGGAAGGGACCTCTAGRGATCATCTAGTCCAACCCCCCTGCTCCAGCAGGGACATCTGGAGAACATGGCACAGGGCGGCATTCAGGAAGGTTTGGAAGATCTTCAGAGAAGGAGACTCCACAACCTCCCTGGGCAACCTGTGCCAGGGCTCTATCACCCTCACAGTAAAGAAGTTCTTCCTCAAAAAGAGATGGAAATTCCTGTGTTTTAATTTATATCCATTACCCTTTGTCCTGCCACGGGCCACCACTAAAAAGAGTTTGGTCCCATCTTCTTTACATTCTCCCCTCAGGTTATTTATACATATTGATCAGATCCCCTCTCAACCTTCTCTTCTCCAGGCTAAACAGGCCCAGCTCACTTAGTCTTTCCTCATAAGACAGCTGCTCCAGTCCCTTAGTCATCTGCGTTGCGCTGCACTGGACCCTCTMTAGAAGCTCCATGTCCCTCATACTAGGGAGCCCAGAAGCGCACACAATCTTAGAACTAGCAACAGCCTGGGCAAATCTAAGGGTCTTCAGCATTTTGGAGCCCTCAGGATCTCAGTTCAGTCTCTTAAGGGATGATTCCCAACACTATGAGTCCTGCAAGGCAATCAAAGAGTTTCTTTTCATCCCACTAAGACTTAGAGCCAGCAACAGAGTTCAAACAACAGCACAAACCTGGGCCCCGGCGGCTCAGCTCTCAGGCTTTGCTTTCTCCCTTTTGCAAAATGGAGACAATTAACCCTGCAAGGGTGAATTAGTTAATGTCATGAAATGCTTTGTCGCTAAAAGCAACTACACACTCTAAATATTCCTACTGGGAGCCAAGGACAATTTAGCCGGGAAGGTTGTTCCCGATCTCCTCCAGATCATGGCAATCAGAACCTTGTCCCGAAGATGGAGAGCTGCAGGATGCAGGACAACTGTCAYAGCTGCAAGAGGCCCTCAGTTTGCAGCACGGCCCTCCCACCAGCGCCTGGAGAAATTGCTGCTTCTGACTGCTTGCGCTGGAGCTCTGCACAGCAGYGGGGTGGAGATTTTGGAAACCACATCGTGCATCGTGACACCAGAGCTTTCAATAGGAAAAACAACAGAGATTCAAGTGCAAGTTACATGTGATCGAGCCCTCCGAGCACTTCTGCTTTGGAAATCACTTATCGGTTATTCATTTAATTGCCAGGCACGGCTCAAAACGTGTGCGTGACGTGTGTGACAGAGRTGGGGGGAGAAGAGGAATTTATTTAAAAAAGGGACGGAAGGATGTTTGTAGAAAGGTATGATTGCAATTGTGACTGTGCTTTAGAAAGCCATTGAAAGATGAGGTTCAGTCACAGCTCATGCAAAGAACAACAGAATTGAAATTTTACCCTGCTGCTTGGGCTTTTGCCTTTRTATTAGTTATGCTATAAACATAACCTGGAAAATCAGGCGGAGCTCGAGAGATGCTAATCAGGAATGGGCTCTGCACGGCCGCGGATGTCCTGCCCACACGGTGCAGGCACAGTAAATCCCCATGGTRAAGAGCACAGGCCTCTAACATCTCCTGCTGAGCCCCGAGGGACAGATGTTTGCAGCTGCCCTCGCTGACAGGCCCACACTTAATGGATTTGAAGCACCGTGTTTGGTGCAGCCAAACACTGCAGCCCCTCAGCACCCAAATGCTGCAGCCCCTCAGCACCCAGCACCTCATTTCCCCGGCCCCGGTGCTCAGCTCATACCCAGCCTCAGAGACGGGTCACACATCCACAGGCCTGAGGGCAGGGGAAAGGCACATGGACAGAAATACAGCTCATGTTTGCCTATTTATATGCATGTCCTAACTGCCCTTGACATCATTAAAAAAACAAAACAAGTTTTTAACTTGTTACACGATTAACAAACATTTTCTTTTCACCTGCAGCCAAATTTATGGTTGTTTAGTTAGCCTGTAAATGCATGGATATAAATTTGGTGAGAATAGACCCCACAGGAACAGGAACTCTCTAGAATTCACATACTCTCCCTCTTTTCCAGAGAAAGGCTGCAAAATTCTCCCTTCTTGTATTCTTATGGGCCTCACCCAACAGCAACAACCRTCTTTCCCAAAACCACTGCTGACTTCAGAGAGCTCCAAATCAGGCCCTATTATTTCAGTTTATTGCTCACAGTTAAAAAAAGAAGTTGTCGAAATGCTAATCCTATTCACAGCACCACTAGCTAAGAGCAGAGCAGCATATCCCAGAGCAGATCAGGATTAGGAGCCCTTTATATTTCAGATCCAACTCCAAAATACGGAGCGCATGGAAATGTATTGCAAAGTTTTGCTTATCTACCAGCGAGCGGTTCTCCAGGGCAGGGAAGAGGAATAGTTGTAAATGTTAATAGAGCTTTTCCCATTGTAGATGGATGCTATTTCTGGGCTAGCATGACAGCCCACGAGAAAGCGATCAGCATCGCTCCATATTCTACTCAAGTGACACCGCTGCACGGCTGATCACCGGATTATCTGGGGAAGCCAATAGAAGGGAGGATATATTTAGAAATAAAAGTACTCTCTAAGGTATAAAGTAAGCTGATTTAAAAGGTGGAAGACAAGCAGGCCAACAGAGAGAAGGGGACTTTATTTCAGTAGCTGCCGGCATAG
Source organism: Nothoprocta perdicaria (assembly GCF_003342845.1). Taxonomy (NCBI): domain Eukaryota; kingdom Metazoa; phylum Chordata; class Aves; order Tinamiformes; family Tinamidae; genus Nothoprocta; species Nothoprocta perdicaria. The sequence continues at coordinate 2,004,912 of NW_020455976.1, forward strand.
GTTATATGGCCTATGCACAGCTTAAATCAAGAATCAAACTGTTTGGGCTACTGTAATTGTTGCTATTCTGTAGACATTTCAATCTAAAACTTATACCCAGCATTCTCCCTCTAGTTAGTGGATATTTAAGAATAAGGAAAGCTATGCATAGAGATATTTTTATGGTTTCTAAAACATGAATTTCTTTGGTAATGTTCTTAGGAGCAGACTAGTCAGGAAGATAGACCATATTTCCTGAGAGCAGACTGGAAAAAGAGTAACTCAGCTGAGTTTTGCTGCATGCCACTGTGTGGGACAAGCAGCCTTCACGGCACATACGTGGATGGGCTAGCACTTCTCCGCTTGCAAACTCAACAGAAACTAGCTTGGGCTCATGAGAGTCAGGAAGCGACCTCTTGATGCTGATGGGAGATGCCCAGTAGAGAAGCCACAAAAATGGGAAGATTCAGTGCAAAGAGAAAGCTCAAAATCCACAGAAGRGGAGGCCTTTGCAGCATCCAGCCCATGGACACAGGGAGCAGACTGAGGTGGAAGAGAGCAGATTCTCAGGTTGGAAGCCTGCCTGGCAGTGCCCATGGGTGCCCAGCGTGAAGAGCAGGATGGTGCAGATGTTGCCTGGTTGAGGAGTCACCAAAACACATCACGGGAGCCCACTTGGGCAGCGTGTCACRTGCACAAAACCATGCAGGCTGCAGCATCTGCAGACACTGCTCAGATAACGAGCAGCACAGCATGGCAACGCGTACAGCCACCGGAGCAGGGCAGGGACACAGAGCAGCCTGAGACTGGGGACAGTCTGGCAGCAAGYGCTTCTTGGTCGCCTCTGAATGATGCAAACTGTATGTTTCGGATCATACTGGCTTATTTTAAAACCTCTTTGTCCTTGGCAGAGAGGGGTTTCTTTATGAGCACCATGAGGCAAGAGACTGATGGGGTCAGCAATGAGAAAACGGCCTTTTCCAGAGAGCGAGCGGGGACGTACAAAAAAGGAAAAGAGTTTCCTGACAATTACTAAGAAATTGGAGTGGGCATTAAAGTCAGAGATGCAACTAAATGGGAGAAGCACTCAAACACATTGAGCATGAAGGAAAAGCCAACCGTCTTATTAACATCCTTCAGAAAACAGGGATGTGTGGTTTTATAAAAGTATATCATTGCTAGGTTCAAAATACCCACTGAATTATCAAATGGCTTTCAGTTATAGCTGCATGCAGTAATCTTATTCTCTCAAAAAAAAATACGCATACATAAAAATACAGTGACATTTATAGTACTAGCTAAGGGTTTTGTGGGTTTATTCAGCTTTAAATCCATGCTGTCTATGGGTCTTTTGAACTAGTTGATGCATGTAACTACATCCTGTACCACAGAAGCCGCTGAAAGGAAGATTCACTTTACAGGCCAAAGCAAAAATTGGTTTGGGACAAACAGAGCATTGAGATAATCTGTTTAAATATTGTATCAGATTGGCAATATAAGGCCATAATGGAAAGAACAATTTCCCCTTGCGCCAAGGGCTGGATATGCAGGTCACGGATAAAGCTGGGCCTACAAGCCACTGAAGAGCATGGCAGATTCCTATTAGGAAAGAAGTAAATGTCTTCTCTTTAACTTCATTAGCCACAAAGCTCAGATAATGAATTTAGAATAAAACCACCCTCAGTGRCCAGCCATTGCTTATCTAGTTGATGTGGCTATTTAGGTAGAATCAAATCAATTCACATATTTGTGAGATGCAGCATAGCCACAAAGCTCAGCCTCTCAGCTCTCCCCATCCCTCCACCCCTGCACGACTCCCGTCTTCACCCTCCAGCCTCAGCCCAGCCAGGCTTGTCCGCACGGAGAGGATGGCTCTGGTTGCGAGTGGCTTGTGATGCCAGCTCCATTGCTGCCCCTGACTCCAGCCTCAAACTAGCCCCTTTGGGCCTTTCCCTGGGAGAAACCTCACGGTATCTGTAAAACCATCCCGGGATGCTCCGGCTCATTCCTCCTCCTCCTCTCCTGCAGGCCTCGATGGGTTAGGCAGCCAACATGCCACGTTCAAGCCGCCTCGGTCTCTCCTTGCCCACATCACTCAGCTATTGCTCACCTCAAGCAGCCCGCATTTCCACCGCACATCTCCTGTTTGCAGAGCACCTAGCAGCACATTCTGGCTCAGTAATTTCTTTAGTTAAGCAAGGTGGTAGCTCATTTTTAAATACCGAGTTACATCAGCACACAGAAGAGGAGGTAGGTGATGGTTTCACAGTCATGCAGGAGTAGCTGAAGTGMGGAAGGTGGTTTATTTAAGCCTAATATGCAGCCCTCGGTGGGAGATAACATTTGGGGCTATGTTCTCAGTCCCACATACAATTCCAGGCACCAGGAGATGGAGGAGGGGACTCCCTCCTGACAACTGCACTGATTAGCTGCTGCCCTGAAGAATGACGTTTGATTACCTTTATCTTCGGCTGCAGAACTGCAAATGTCACTAATGGTCATAAAATCACCCAGCCTTTCTCAAAATACAACCAAAGTAAATTAATCTATTGAGTACAGTTTATTCAATACTTCTTACTCTGGCAAAACTCCCAACAAAATCATTTGCTTGCCGCATGTCTCCACCATATGGTGTCATTCAATGCAGACTTTCTTTTCTCCATTGAAATCTAACATATAATGGAGGCAAGTCACCTATAGAGTTTTTCCAGCTCAAACCTACTGACACAGTTTTCTGCCACAGAGGTTGCACAGCGCTGCTCTGGAAACCTAACCAATACCAGCACAAATCGTCCACCATAATTAAAACATCAAACTCCTCTGGTTTTAGCAGATTTCAAGGAGGTGCTGTGTCCTGCACAGGGAAGAGCTAATACCCAACACCAGACAGTGTCGACAGCCTTTGTCTCCCCTCTGGTGGTTTTGGAGCTTCGAAGTCTTGCCCAGTTGTTGGTACACGGCCTTAGCTGCGTGCAGTTTCTCATACCATCCTTGCAGCAACCACCAAAAGCAAACAAACAAGAGAGCCTCATGATATGCAACCGTCCTGGGAAACTAAAGCAGCAAAGCTTTATTAGGGTTTTGAAAGTGCTTTTAAATTGTGCCATTTTCAATTAAAAAAAAAAAAAAAGAAAGACAAAGGGAACAAATTTGGGGTATCAGGTACAAGAGAAGATACATGCCATTTTCTCTAGAAAAAAAAATGAGCTCAAGACCAGAAGAAAGATGCCTGGCCACACATTTAGATATGCTGGTATTTCACTCACCCCACAAGATCTGCCTAATCGAGACACTCCATGACTCAGTTTCCTCATCTGTAAAAGGGGGTCAGGCTTTGACAACCCCCCTGCTGACACAATGATGTCATCTCCAACCCACAGTTTTAGAAAAACACAGAAGCTGCTTTGGCTCCGATATCTATTAATAACTTTCGGGCTAAGATTGTCATTATAGCGACAAGTAAGCCACAGGCTCTGCTTCACACAGCATTTCCAGAACTTTTGAAAGCTCTGTTTCCTTTCATGCAATTCAAGTCTCCCTTGGTTCTTGCTGTGAGGCCACCACACGTGCTGCTGAACAGAGCTCCACACTTCAGCACTAAGTGCCCTCGTGCTCTGCATTTTCATGGCTCATCTTTCCCTCCGCGCTCCACCTCTGACCCTCCAGCAGCCCCGTGTCCCAGCTGCGAGGAAGGCTGCTCTGGGCTGCAGAACAAGGCACTTCCCTTCCATGCCTGCTCACTTGGACGAGCTCTACAATAGTTTAAACTCAGCATTAACCCTCCTTTAGCCAGAGTCAGAGCAAGCAGGCACGAAAGGGGGTTTAACTGCTTATTGGTATGATCACCACATGCCAGAAATACAATTGTGGTCACCTAACCCAGCTCAGAGGACACACAGTAAATTGTTAAATCAGGCTGCCTCGATCATTTCTGATTGCTGAGCCAGAGCCCGAGGCTGCCATAGCTGCTTTGTATAGTCGCTGGTGTCTCAGAACTTCTACTGCTAAGGACGTTTTTGGTTTTAGTGAAAACTGAGCATCCTCAGAGGCAACACAGAGCTCTCCAGGTTTCTGGCCAGCATGGCCAGTCCATCTGGCACCCCGAAGTGCTTCCACCCTGTCTGAGAGGCTACAATGTGGAAAAAAAAAACGACTCCCAGTAATGAAAAATAGTCTGAGGCATGAAAAATTATATCATATAACAGAGGCACTGGAAAACACCCAGTCCACTCCGAGCTAAGCGCACTCAGACAGCAGCAGTCAGATCCCAGCCCACACCAGCTCACTGGGACATCACAAGGCAGAAGAGCTGATTTGGGCAGCAGCAGCTGCAGGCCAAATGTGTCCCACAAAGCGCGGCACTGCAGGAGGCAGCTGCCCCATTTTTACAGCAGATGTCCATCCGGTGATGGCTCCAATGTCTAGTGTGACATGCTCCATCACCACCCAATTTAAAATAAAGCAGAGCCTGCAGACCTTGCCTCAGCCTCTCGCTGTGGCCCAGCAGGCTGAAGCAGGTGGGGAGGCAGCAYCGATCCAGTGAGGATGAGGAGCTGCTTCTGCTGCTCTCATTTATGCCTCCTCCCAAGCTGCCCACTAGCACTGATCAAGCCCATGTCCAGAGGGCTCCTGGAGAAGATACAAGCCCCGTCTTGGGCTCAGTTCTTTCGTTCTGCTTGTGCTGATCGCACACGCTGCATCCTCAGCCTGCAGCATGGCCTGCTACCACAGCGCTCTGCTCCTCACCCTTCTGCTGATGCTCCCTGACCTGACAGTTCCATCTCTTCCTGCCAATCCCGGCCAGACTCTGCCAGCATCTTGCTTGCCCCAATCCCAGCTAYTCCAAYACCTACACTCAAGTTTCCACCACTCCATGCCATGATAAAAATTCACCCTAACCTTGGTTCCCCATGACTAGATCCGCCACAGCAAAGACCCCCTTCATTCCAGATGTTCCCTGGATTCCTCTCTCCTCTTCAACACTCCTTACCTATGGGGTCTCTCTTTCTCTCACCAGTATCTAAACCCCACACAGAACCCCCTGGGTGACCCAAAATCCCAACAACATGCCAGGCAGCCAACGCTGACGGGGTTCCCCAAGCCCCTCAGCAGCCGGAGCTGTCCATGTCCTCCAGCTCCCAGGCCTCTTCCAGCCCCTCAGCCCTCTGGCTCTCAGTCCTAACAGCCCTGAACAGCCAACGTTTCACACAGGTTCTCACTGCCTTGACTGAGCATCCACTGCGGAGCTGTTTCTCGGGGACTTGTCCCCCATTTGAGCATGCTACTCCCAAACCTCCACTTGAGCTTTCCTCATCTTGCTCAGCTAGACCCCATGCAGCCCAGTCGCAGCCTAGCAAGGTTCCCTGCAGCACCCCCGAGCCTCCCAGGCCCTGATCTCCTCACCCACTCCCCTGGGGAGCCCCATGGCCTCCTGCTCCCACCGGGACTCCAGCCAGGCTCTCCCTGTCCCAGCATCCTCATCTCACACAGCCCCACGAGGGTCTTGGAAGTCCCAGACCCCACTGCCTCATCTCGCTGGGCCTCCTGATGGAGACTCCAGCCCCACAGCCTCAGATCGGGGGCTCCGGGGCCCAGGCCCCGCTCCCTTGGAACCCCCCAGGCCCAGGCCCGGGCTGGGAGCCCCCGGCCGCAGTCAGCCCGACCTCCCGCCGCGCCCGCRGCGGGGCCGGCCCGGGGCCGGGACGTGCCAGGGATCAGGGATCAGAGATCAGGAAAGAGGGATCAGGGATCAGCGACCGGGGAGCCTGGCGGCCCCGCCGGCCCCACTCACCATCCTCTGCGCGGCTCCGGGGTTACCATGGGCAACTGCGTCACGCACACGCCGCCGCCACGCACGACGTCAGCGCGCCCCGCACGCAGCGCGCCGGCGGAGGGCGGAGCCCCCGCGCGAGGCCACGCCCGCCGCGCAGCCCGGCACATGCGCGCGAGGACAGGCCCCTCCCCGCCCCGACGGCGGTGCCCTAAGGGCGGTGGGCGCGGCAGCTCGGCTCGCTGCGATTGGCTGGGGGCGGCCACACGTCACCGCCGGGGGCGGTGGCTCCCACGTGGCCCCGGGAAGGCGCACGGGGGTCCGGGGGGGGCCGCAGGTAGGAGCACGTGGGGCGCGCGGGCGGGGCCGGGCGCGCGCAGTGACGTGCAGTGCAACGGGGGCGCGCAGTGCAGTGCAGTGCAATGTGGTGGGGGGCAGTGCAGTGCCATGGGGGCGTACAGTGTGCAGTGCAGTGCAGAGTAGTGCAATGGGGGACAGTGCAGTGCAATGCAGTGGGGGCGTGCAGGGTAGTGCAATGCAATGGGGGGGCAATGCAACATCTTGGGGGCGTGCAGTGCAATGCAGTGCAATGCAATGTAGTGGGGGGCAGTGCAACGCCATGGGGGCGTGCAGTGCAATGCAGCGTAGTGCAATGGGGGACAGTGCAGTGCAATGCAGTGAGGGCGTGCAGTGTAGTGCAATGCAACAGGGGGCAATGCAACATCTTGGGGGCATGCAGTGCAATGCAGTACAACGCAGTGGGGCAGTGCAGTGCAACGCAGTGGGGGCGTGCAGTGTAGTGCAATGCAGTGCAATGCAATGGGGGACAATGCAATGCAACGGTGGGCATGCACTGCAGTGCCGTGCAATAGGGAATGTGCAGTGCGCTGCACTGTGCGATGCAATAGAGGGTGCGCGCTACAGGTGGGAACATGCAGTGCAGTGTGCTATGCAATGCAGTGCAGAGGAGCATGTGCTGCAGTGCAATGCACTGTGGTGCTGCAGGGGAGTGTTTGCTGCCAGGGGGTTGCAGTGTGGTGAGGTGTAGTGCAATGCAGCAACAAGGGGACATGTGTGGCCCGGGGGGAGTGTAGTGTAGTGCTGTGGGGGGAGTGATGCTGCAAAGGGATGTGCAGTTAGTGCAGTGTGGTGCTGCAGGAGGTATGCAGTGCTGGGACAACAACARTGCAGTGCCCAGGGCATGTGTACGGCTGGTAGGACGTGCAGTGCAGTGCTGAGGGTGTGCTGGAGGAGTGTCCAGGGCAGCGCTGCTGCGGCATGCAATGCCAGGGCACCATGCAGTGCAGCGATGCTGATGCAGAGCCTGGGGGACGTGGGGGTGCAGTGAGAGGCGTGCAGCAGCAGCACTCACGGGGGACCCCCAGGGGCACATTGCGAAAGGCAGCAGCRAAACGCCGGCCGCTCCGTTAAACATCAACCTGCCAATGGCACCTGCCCCATTTAAGGCTCCAGCGGCTGCAGCGACGGGACRGGGCAGTGCGGCCGCAGGGCTGGGAATGCCCCAGGAGCCTCCGACACTGCGGCCAGGGCTCCCCGCCACAAGGACACTGACATCGCCGCCTCCCCTGCGCAGACCCTTTGGAAAATGACATCTGCCTTCGACATCGACGCCCCGCGCTGGGACCAGGGCACGTTCCTGGGGCGCCTGCGGCACTTCCTGGCCATCACGGACCCGCGGCTGGCGCTGGTGCCCRACGCCGAGCTGGAGCGGGCCCGGGCGCTGGTGCAGGGCTGCAGGTGAGGGGGCAGCGCGGCGGGAGCCCCCGGCCCCGCAGGACGGCGGCCACCCCGGCCACGTCCCTTGTGCTCCCAGGGCCGGGCTGGTGCCGCCAGGGAGCAGCCAGGAGCAGCTGCGCTACGCCAAGACGCTCTACGACTCGGCCTTCCACCCCGACAGCGGCGAGAGGATGAACCTGCTGGGCCGCATGTCCTTCCAGGTGCCCGGAGGCATGGCCCTCACCGGCTGCATGCTCCAGTTCTACCGGTGAGGCCGCCGCTGCCGCCGCGCGGGCGTCCCCGGGCCCAGCRGCTCCCGCTTTGCCCTTATCTCCCTGCCCAGCTTCTCCCCTGCTCGTGGCCCTGTAATGATTAACCCGCTGAGCCCTGTGCCGGCGCTGCTGGTCCCTCAAGTCTTGGGGCAAAATGTGCTCCCCAGACGTCCCGTGTCCCTCTGCTTTGCCCTCTCGCAGGGGCCATCCCAGGCCATTCCCAAGGGATTCCCTCATCTCAGCCCCATGTGCTGGGCTGCTTGGCAGCAAGGTCTAGCCCTGAGGGACCTCCCGACGATGGTGGCTCACTCTGTTCCTGGACCATCTTTCCTGTCCTTGTGTCCAGAGAATCCCTTGCATCCATAGGGTCCCTTGCCTTCCCTGTGTGCCCCATGGCAGCCTAGCCTAGCCTAGCCTAGCCTAGCCTAGCCTATCCTGGACTCCTGTCCTGGCTCTGCCACCATATCACCACCCACCCTTGGGCAGGTTGCTGGCTCCAGCAGCGCCTTGGCTTCCCTTGGGAAACATCGGGATGGAAGGTGTATTTTTAGCGATCCCCTTCGGCGCCTTGGCCCTGTGTAGGAGCCCCAGGCCCCTGACTCCCCTCAGAGGCCCTGCCAACACCTTCGCCCCGCAGGACGGTGCCCGCCGTGGTCTTCTGGCAGTGGGTGAACCAGTCCTTCAACGCCATCGTCAACTACACCAACCGCAACGCCGCCTCGCCCATCTCGCTGACGTGAGTGCGGCCCCGCGCGGTGCCGGGACCTGCCGGTGTCTCCCGGGGCCGGATCTGTGTCCGGGGCTGCGTAGCCGGGTCCATGCGCGGCCGGGGCCCTCCCGGGGCACCGGGATGCTGCGCGGCCGAGCCGCGGGCGGGCGGTTCAGCTCCTTCCCTCCGCTGTGGTCCTCTGCACAGGCAAATCGTGGTGGCTTATGTCACTGCCACCGGCACAGCGCTGGCCACCGCCGTGGGGCTCAACCTCTACACCAAGGTAGGCCGGGATGCGGAGGCGCTTGGCTGGAGCCCCCGGCGCGGGGCTGAGCTGGGGTGTCCCTGGGGTGGCACCTGCGCCCTCTGTCCTGCAGAGAGCCCCCCCTTTGGTGGCCCGCTGGGTCCCCTTCGTGGCCGTGGCTGCCGCCAACTGCGTCAACATCCCCATCATGAGGCAGCAGTAAGTGTCCGTGYGTGAGCGGGTGCCCCGAGAGGGATGAGGGTGGTTTTGGGGTGAGAATGGCCATTCTTGGGGCTGGTCTGGGGGATCYAGAAGATTTTGGCAGCTTTGTTGGGCTGCAAGAGAGGCCCAGCCTGATGTCCTGGTGCTGGAGGTTTACTGAAGGCACCTACAGGGTTTTGGGGACATTGATGGCACCTCTAAGCACCTGGCTGCCATTCCAGCGGCATGGAGAGGGACTGGGAGCCCTGCTCATACGTGGGGGGAAGCTCCCAGTTGCTGCCAGCACCAACAAACCTTCTTCCTTCCCCATCCCACAGCCCTAATGCTTGGGGACTGGCTCCGGGGTCTGCAGCGGGTGTTTGTCCCATGGGGATGGATGGATGGACAGACTCTGTTTGCAGCGGTGCCTGAAGATGGCAGCATTGCCCGGAGAGGGATCGCGGCATCCCAGGGAGCCGAGTCCCCTCTCTCCCGGCCACCTCGGGTGGCCCAGGGCACGGTGGCAGTTGGGTCCTCCAAGGGTGATGGACAATATGGGGCTGAGAGGGCTGCAGGACAATATGGGGCTGCAGGCTGACAGCGCTCTGTCCCCATCCAGGGAGATCATCCACGGGATCGTGGTGACAGATGGGGACGGCAACGAGCTYGGCCACTCCAGGGTGAGTCCCGGCGGGATTGCGAGCTCCAGCATGTCACCAGGGTGGACACAGCACAAGCTCACAGCTGCTCTCGCTTTCAGAGGGCTGCGGCCAAGGGCATCACGCAGGTCGTGGTCTCCAGGATCACCATGGCGGCCCCGGGCATGAGTGAGTGCAGCCGGCCCGGGCACGTTTGTCCTGTCCYGGGAAGGGCTGGTCCGGGGAGGTGGGACCTTCCACCTTGCCTTCCCCTGCCTTGGTTTCCTGTCTGCACGGAAGAGGGAAGGAGACCGCCACATCTCTGGGGTCGTTTGGTCTCATCTCACCAGTGGAGTTGGCCAACATGATCTCACCATCCTGTTGTTTCCATCAGGGCCCCTGGCCCCAACGTGCAGCCCATGGGGAATGTGGAGCGTTCCTATGACACTCAGGCCCCATGAGGCTGCATCTTGCTCTCTCTGGCCCTGGCTCCTYATCTGACCATCTAGCATCCCTCAGCCCTTCCCAAAGCCCTTGGTGTGCCGCTGGGAGGGTCAGGAGCATGGCCTGGTGGTGGATAGGTGGGGAGACCCCAGCAGGACCAGCCCCTGGGCACCRCGGGCAGGGGCGTCAGGTCCTGCTGGGGTGGCTGTGCGGGCAGGTGCACAGGCCCTGACCCCTTCCCTCTGTGCCTAGTTATTCTGCCAATCATCATGGAGCGGCTGGAGAGGTTCCCCTTCATGAAGGTGAGTTTTTCCTCCCTCCCCTCTGCGGCCAAGATGCCAAGGGTGAAACAGGAGGGTTTGCTGGGGTCGGGGCTCTCTCGGCTCCGTTTGCCTCCCCTTTGATTCACGTTGCCCTGAGGACTCGGCAGCRATGGACAAGGAGAGCCTGTGGGAACGCGGGCAGCACTGAGCATCCAGCTCAGCCCTCTCTCCTTGCTATTCCCTTACAGAGAATCCGGGCTCTCCATGCGCCTTTGCAAATGCTGCTGTGCGGGGGCTTGTGAGTATTTCACTGCTTGAAACCCTGCTGGCCCCAGAGCGAGGCTCTGGCTCCGACCAAAAACAACGTCTTTCCGGGCAGGGGATTTGAAAGCTGCTTCTCTTCCCTCCCTGGGTTATCACCGGGGAGGGAAGTTGGGAGAGCATCTCTGGGACTGAGCCGCATGGTGGGCACTAACCCTGGGCTCTTCTCCCTCCTGCAGCCTCCTGTTCATGGTGCCGGCGGCCTGCGCCCTCTTCCCACAGCGATGGTACCTATCCCCCCTGCTTTGTGCTCCGTGCAAAGTCGGAGCTACCTCCTTCCCTAGCCCTGGGCCGTGCAGAAGGAGAGCGGCCCGGCCAGCACAGAGGCCCGTGGTCGTGGGGGGTCTCAGTGTGTGCCCGTGGCGTGGGGGGTCTCAGTGTGTGCCCCTGTGCCCGCAGCTCCCTGGCGCTGGCTGACCTGGAGCCGGAGCTGCGCGCCAGCATCGCGGCCAAGCGCGGCGACCAAGTGCCCTGCGTCTACTTTAACAAGGGGCTGTGAACAGAGGCTGCCCCCGAGCCACAACGCCCTTCCGGACACCATCAATCCTGCATATCCTGGTCCCACCGAATCCCCCTCACAGCCAGGCTGGGGGATCAGGTCGGGGCCGGCCTTGGGATCGGAGCCGTCCCTGCTCCCTCCTCTGGAGCGACCCTCTCTGCTTTCAGGCAGGGAAGGGACTGCGCCTGGCTCCGATYGCCCTCCTCTCATTGCAGGGTCTCTCCATTCTCCGGAGATGTCCAGGAGGGTCTCCAGCCGCTGTCACCCCTGGAGGAGGCAGGACCGTGCCCAGGTCATGGCAGACGTGTTGGCTTCTCCTAAGCATCCCCGCTGCAGTGCTGGCCATGTCCTTGCATCCCTGTGTCCTGCTCTCCGCTGCCTCCCTCCTGGCCCTGCTGCCTCTCAAGCCCAGCCCAGCTGCAGGCACCAGGCCCTCCACCTTCGTGCTCGGAGCGCAGTCCTACCTCCCAAACCAGGCATCCCTCCATCGCCTGCGCCCCTGACCAGGAACCAAACCGCAGCACTGCCTCACATCACCTCCGTGCCTTCCTCCCAAAACTGCCTCCCTTTCTGGCACGAGTGGAGGGACCGGTCCCGGGACCATTGCTTGGACCATTCCTCACGTGCCATCATGTTCATATTTCATTCACTATGCAATCACCACGATCCAGGAGAGAAATACCTGATCRTTTTTAAGCCCTATTTTGTGTAAGCTACCCCTTCCTCTGAGGGSCAGAGCCAGCCCTTGTGCCTGCTGTCCTGCGTCTCGCTGTCCCCAGGGTGGTAGCAAGGACCTGCAGCCATGGGGAAGGTGGGGTGTTAACTCAGGCTCTGAAGGGGCAACTCTGCAAGCCCTAGAGCGAAGGGATGAAAAATAAAATGCAGTGTTTTTTAAAATAAATTGCTGTCTCTGCCTTTTTCTGCTCTTAGGGGTCTGGTCCCTAGAGAGGCCRGCAGATGGGACTCCTGCCTCCCTGGGAAGGGGACACTGTGCGTGACCAGACACGGGGGAGAGGCAGCCTGGGGGCCAGGAAGAGCCAGGCAGCTCTGCAAGGCATCAGCCCCGAAACCCTRGGGCATCCCAGGGAGGCTCACTGTGCTGCAAATGGTCCTCCAGAGGGGACACGGGGAGGTGTCAGTGCTGTGCTCGATGGCCCRCACTCGTCCCTGCTGCTGGGAGTAGGTGTCCGATCACATTGAGCAGCAGCATCCCTGTGCGAGCAGGATGCCAGAGGGTTAGTGCTAACTGCTGCACATGCACAAGGATGCAGACAAGCCCACACTGTCCTGTGGAAGGGCCAGGCTGCAGGACTGACTCTGCCTGAGCGGCACCAGGCAGAGGATGATGTCCCAGAGCACAGGGAGCTACGGCTGCAAAAGTGCACAAAAGCAATGGAATAATTAAAAGGTAAGGGAAAAGTGGAAAAACAGGTTCAAATTTGCATATCTGTTCCCTGGGTTTTATTAGATCTCTTGTTAGTGCACAATTAAAAAAGAAATAGATAAGCTCCTGAAATGAAGCAGATGTCGTTCCTCCTGGGAGTGGGAAGAGGCCACAGGGGGACATCCCTACTGCCTGCCTTCCTGCGGCTTCTTAACTCCAGTTTGTCCTTCTCTGCAGCTGAAACCACACTGGGCACTTCCACTCGAGCCCCTGCAGCAGCCTGGCCTGCCTTCGGGTCCGAGGCAGCTCCCACACGCTCAGGAATGAGGCGATTCCCGCAACGCGATGCGCCCAGCTCCGTAAAGCCGCCCGTGCCGTGCGCGCCAGCTGTGTCCTTGTGCTGGCCCCTTCCCGAGCCTGGGCACCCCTCTGGAGGTCCGGCCCCTGCTCAGAGATGCYAGGGCAGCACCCACCTGAAGCAAGGCTGGGAGCACGGGGAAAAGCCTCCCTGCTGGCTGCCCTCCTTCCTCCCTGTCCTGGCAGGGATTCGCTCCACCAGAACGGGAGGCTGCAGGGGCAAATGCAGGGCTYGGAAGAGAAAGCGGTGCCCGTTGCTGCGTGGCAGAGGTTTCACTGCACTGACCTGGCTGAGAGAGAGCTGCACCTCCCGTGTGCTGCCCGTGCTCCCAAGGGACAGCGTGTGGGGGGGCAACTGGAGACCATGTCCCGCTCCCAGGAGAGCTCTGTGTGCCCTGGGGAGCTCCAGCAACCACCCTGGCAGCCAGCCCAGGGGACGGCTGTGTCCTGGCCTGGGTCGGACTGGATCAGCACTTCCTGGCTGCATTGTGGTGTCTCTGGGCTCCCTCCTGCCTGGATGCCAGGGGTATCCGGAGATGTGGGATCCAGGTCTTGCAGCTGGTTGTCCCTCTCTCAGCCAGCAGCCCAGGGCCACACAGCCAGCAGGGGCTCTGTGCTGAGCTCTGCCCCAGGAATCGAATCCTCTGACAGAACCCCATGGGCTCTGCAAGGAAACCGCAGCCCCTGGCCATGCAGGAGGGACAACGGAGCAAGGGCTCTGAAGAGCTGTTGTCATCCCATGCCTGTGAACAACTCCCGCCATTCTCCCTGGCCGTGCTGGCGGAACGTGGGTATAGCTCACTGCTCCTGGCCAAAGGCAGAGGGTTGTGCTGGGCTCGGGGGATCAGGGAGCTGACCGGCCCCGTGGCTCCRTCCTCAGCCCAGCTCAGCGGTCACATCCCAGCCGCACGCGCCAGCCCAGCCCGGCCTCCATTTCTCAGCACTGCAACGGGAAGGAAACCTCATTGCCAGGGATCAAAGCTGGACTCATCTGTTTCCAAAGGGCCGCAAGTGTTAATTATTCTCCAGCAATGAGTCACGGCTGATCTGGGCTCGTCCCAGGGTCCTGTGAGTTTGCCTCCTTCTCCCCGCTGTGCCTTTAATTTCAGGGCTAGCTGGGAACAGGAATAAAGCTCCTTTAATAATTGCAGGGCTGAAAAGTCAGCACTCCAGCATGTTTACAGCCTCCTTTAAAATAAAAATGAGGCCAAAGACGTCTCCTTGGGCAGCAGCAGGGCCCAGAGAGGGGCTGTGGGAACCTGCGAGCCTGTGGGTCTCTGATGAACCAGCAGCCTCGGGACTAAGACCGAGTTCACCCTCCTTCTCCAAACGCTGGTGGAGGTGAATTAACGTGACTCCCTATGAGTGCGTGCCTGTGTAATGGGTTAACTCCTGCAAGCCCACGCTGCTGACACCGGCGCCAGCTGCTTCAGCAGCGCAAGGTGTGTCCCAGCTATTGCCCTGGCTGAAAAATCCCAGTGCTAGGAGATAAGCTGCTAAACTGTTGGGTTTTTTTTTTTTTCACTTTTTTTTTCTTAACGTGTTATCTGAGCATCTGATAAACCTCCCGGGGCCAATCCCCTGTGGAGGCTGCCTGACACACAAGGAGCGGCAGCGCAGCAAGCCGGTCTTACTGCCCGAGAAACATGAGACGTTTCCTCCGAGCCACGGATTAAACTCGAGTCTCCTGAACTTCCTCTCAGTGCCCAGAGACAAGCCCAGGCGATGGACTGCCCGGGCTGGGACACGCTGTGCCGAGGCCGCTCCACTTGCCAGTGTGTCACGCTTCTCCCCGCATGGCCCCCGGAGCGGCCACGGCTCCCGTCACAGTTTCTCCCAGGGGCTGTTTTCCAGCYGCCCTCACCCCTGTTGTCCCTTGTGTCCAGCTCACACAGGTTTGTGGGGATACGGGAGCGTGAGCCAAGCAGGGGCTGGGCTCAGCCCTAAGCAGGATGCAACTTCTGGAGCAACTTGTGGAGCACCTGGGCCTTGCAGGACTAGGAGACACTTGCTGTTGCTCTTCTTGCTAAAAGCACCTCTTGGTGCCTGCCCGTAGCATTTTCTCCCCCAGGAAGGCTRTGTGTTTGCTCAGTGCACAGAGAAAGCACTTTATTAACAAACTGGGTAAAAGTAGCTGACCTTGGGTAGCACTTTCTGAAACAGCCTTTTGACACAGACCCAAACTCCACCCCAGCACAGCCTTTCTTGCCACGCTTGAACATAGGGTCTCAGTCCCCTCGGCCTGAGGAAGAGGAGGAAGGCTGTGCATTTATCTCCCGCACGGCTCAGCTTCGGCTCGGGTGCGCAGCCCGGGCGATGCTCAGGCCGTGCCAGCCCACGTTGCTCCGTGGCTATGCTAGTCTGGCTCATATTAAGTCCTGATGACGAGTGAAGCTCTCCCAGTACACGAGCCCAGGGAGCCCCAGGCTGGCCGGGGCTGGGGGGACACAGCGTTTCCCCACCGCATAGGAGAAGGCTTCATTCCGACCCATAGCCCAAGGCACACGCACTGACATCCCCTCTATTCCAATGGGTTCCAGCTCRGCTCAGGAGAACCAGGGAGACTGACAGAGGTTCCCTCCTGGTAGGGATGGCAGGGGCTGGACGGGACAGGACGGGACGAGGTGCGCTCACACGGGGCAGGGGCTACTTGGGAACTCCAGCATTTGGTTACGCAGGAGCTGCTCCCTGCTCGGCACCGCCGAGCAGCACCAGGACACGCCAGGCACGGGACAAGCCCGGAACCAGCTTGKCCCAAAGTGTCCCACTTCCAGGCCTCCCTGAGCCGGCCTGAGGCCCGAGGGACCCCGGCGGCTCCGCGCCGGGGKCACCGCAGCGCCTCCGCCATCACCCCTGCCAACCGCTTCCGCCACACACAAGATGGCAGCACCCCCTCCTTCCCCCCCAAGTGCTCCACACTCAACATGGCAGCTCCCAGTGTGCCGCTTTCGCCCCTCCTAGCACTGTCCTGAGCGATAGCGAGGGGAGCCAATAGCAGCCCGGAAGACGCGCGGCACGCCCAATAGGCAGGCGGCGTGGGCGGGGCGGGGCGCGGGGTGCCCCCTCGGCTGCCGTCCCGGGCCGCAGTCGGGCCGGGGAGGCGGGGAGCGGGGGGTGGGGGGGATGGCGAGCAGGCTCCGCGCCGCCATGGCCCTGCTGCTCTTCCAGGCGCTGCCCGAGGGGCTGCCCGCCAGCGTGGAGCTCGCACAGGTAGGGGCTGCCCGGGGGGCGCCGG